>NW_028244959.1:0-70219 GCF_964263255.1 Lissotriton vulgaris
TATTCCCTCTCCAGTACCCTCTGTACTGCTTACCAAATCACTTTGGCCTCAAAAACCTAAGTTTCGACTCATTCATTTTTCTGTTGGAAATGGTTGCATTACGCTCCTTATGTGGCATCGGGGTGTATTTCACAACTCTGCTATACTTGACCGTCTGGTTTGTACTGCATTATGCAGTGCTGAGTAGATCATTGCAATTGTGTGACAGCTGGTGACCCTGTTGCCTGCCAGTTTTATAGGTAGATGGACGTGGCATTCAGGCGTGATGCATGCTCTGTATCCTTTTGATGTCCTGCTGTTGCCACTGAGTGGGAGAAACAGGGCTTGTCTTCAAATCTACATTAACACCAACCAAGCAGGGAGTATTTTCAGCTGAGCCAGGCAGACTAAAACCGTCAGTCTGCCTGAACACTCAGGAGTAGAGGCGGTTGAACAAACTGCCACAGAAGATACCACATTTCCATACCAAATTTGACAAATGGCAATAATGATTCTAGTGTGGCCCAGTTTATAAAGAAGATTTGTGAGTGTAGCAAAGTGAAGGAGATCTGCATTGTGAGAAATTGGGGAATTAGTTGAGGGGGGTAGGTACCTAACTCATGTAACAATCACAATCCTCATCAGGGTGAATAAATAAAATCTGTAAACTATGCTGAGCTCAACTCCCTGATACCCATGGCACAGAGCAGATATGCTTAACCTACAGGCAATGTGTAAAGTATTCATGCAATACCAAAACAGTGATGTCAAAACACAACAGAAGAAAAAGCCGAAGCTAATTTAAAAAATAAGGAATATTTTAATAAATTCAATTACACCAAAACAATACAATTTTATTAAGGGAAGCCAGGGTTATTAATCTTAAAAATGTAGGTATCATAATAGCACCAAAAAGCATTTGGGCCAACTGCGGCTATCTGGCTGCACTTGGAGCACATGTCAGCAGCTGAAACTAGGTACAACCCAGTCATAGGTTTTACTTCCGGAATTGTTCTCTGAAATTGAAGTAAAAAATGCTCAGTATGACAAGGCAGCTGGCTGAGGACTGAGAGAGCTCCACATTGTGTGATAGGAGCTGGACTAAGTCTTGGTGAAGCTGCTGACATTTGATGGGGAAACTCACAGTGGGAGAAATTAGAATTTCGCACCCAAATCAGGTGACTTGCCAGCCAGGTATTTTTGGGACCTTCATCCAAGATTTCTACTTTCTGACTCTGTCACTTTTTAGGAGCTCAGATTTTGCCAGCAGAGCAAGGCGGCAGGCTCTAGCCGATCAGGGTTCCGCGAGGCTGGGCACCATATCTGAGAGATCCCACTGACAAGGATTTGTTGCTGAGGAAAAGTTCCAATCAGGAGCAACCTGAATGTTTGGCCCAGCCATAATGTAGCTCTGAAGTATTGCGGGGTTCCCAAGGCCTACACGCTCCAGAGATTACCCACTTACACACAAGAACTGTTGGCACGGAAACTGTAAAATGCAAAGAACAAGTTTATTAAGACCCCATGGGGTGGTGGTACACTCAAACAGCACCCTTCGGTAATGCAAGAGGTATCACACCGAACACCGGTGTGACCCCGTTTATATACAATTTTGGGGCAATAAAAGATAGGCGGCATAAGTTAAGACACAGTTTTAGAGACATATATGGTCATGTTTTGGAACACTGCCAGCTCATTGGTGGGTTTCAAACCCGTTGGTCAGTTAGCGGCACATTCCTGAGGGTTTACGGGTCAGTAAGAACTGCGCATGTGTGGCTTGACCAGTACTAAAAATAGCCTGTTGCTGGGCAGATGAGAGTGGTCAGTGGAACGGACAAAGGACTAAAGGGCACGTCGGCCACGAGGCCGCTCATGGTCTAAGATGGCCGCTGCAACATTCAAAAATGGCGTTTATCGTATATAGCCAAGTTAAGGAGGACAACGTGTAGGTTCAGCTAGTCGCTAATCCAAGCGGGCCAATTACGACAGACGACCCTTTTAGCGTTTAGCTGAATCTACCTCATAATGAACATACTCTGGATGTTCGTCCTCGATGTCTATTAACATAATTTGTGTCACCTCTTTGTGTAGCATTATTTTGTCATGGGCAAGAGCTCGCCTCGATGGTAGGCAAGCTGATAGACACATTGAACATAAGGTAGGGCCACATTGGATACACAAGCATATAAAGAACATTGCTCCCACAAGTATGCAGAGAATTGTCAACAGTTTCCAGCCCCAAGTTGCAATCATGGACCAGAACCATCCAGAAAGTGTCCAAGTTCCATTGTCCGGGTGTATTTCGGCAGCTATCTTATGCAGCTTGGAAATCGCATCATACACAGATGGAGAATTATCAGGCACGTAAACACAACAGCTGCTTCCGATGATTCTACATGCCCCCCCACGATCAGCCAAAATAACATCCAGCACCATCCTGTTTTGGAGGGTGACAATTCTGGAAATCTGCAGTTCTTCGGTAATATTCCCCAGGGCAATAGCAGTGTCATTCGCAACAGCCTCGACAACGCGAGTCAGCCATCTGATTTTCCGGCTGTTCAATGCAGCCCCCACAAAGGAGAATAGTCCCAGATTGAAATCCACATACTGTTGTAATGCAGTGTCCGTTTGATCAATGTCCTCTAAAACAACAGTTCGCTTAACTCTGTTCAAAACAAAATCGTGGTACAGAGTATAGTCGTTATGATACATCGGAGGGGCAATGAATACAGGAGGTAGCACAAACGATACATAGCATGTGCCCAACCACCCCACCGGAAGCTGATGGTACCCCTTCGTTCCACAGATGAAGTAGGTGTTTCGAGATGCAACAAATGAAATGCCATTCGGGCTATCAAACGTGAGAGTAATATTACATTCACTTTTCCCCACTGCAATCGTGCCCTTGTTTCTGATGCATAAATCGGCTTTGGTGGAAATGACATTTATAACATGAGCACTGGATACATTCACGTTTCGCTGATTGCTATATATTCGTGGGGCAGACACATTATCAGGCCTGTATTCTTCCCATTCAAAACGTGTACCCTCTGCCCGTGGAAACCCATCCTTGTCATGGGGACATTCTTTATTTAGGCGAAAAAGCACCCCCCCTTTTGTTGGCCATCTCAAAGTAAAGAGGAGAGTGTACCAAGCATTGCAAGACCCATTGTGCGAAAACGGGAGTGGAATAAGTGGGGTGCCCCCTCTCTTCTGGTGCCCAGGCAACATTCCACACACCCAGCAGTTAGAGGTATTGGTCATGTTATGCGTGTGGTGAAGAATCTGAATGAAGCTGTTATTTAAATACGTTTGGCGATGGCGTTCTTCATGGAAGGGCAATGTAAAATGGAAATGTTCAGACGGTGCCGGGGTAGTCGGCAGCAAATGTTCACGTACAGGCACCACAAGTTCGACTACCCAGGCTATAACAGCTATCACCACAATGGTTAGAAGAAAAAGAAAGGCACCCAACAGTTTCTTGTCACGAGATGCCGTTGATGCCATAGTTCAAGAAAGTCTGTGCAAAGTCTCAAATGACACAAATTGTTCACAAGTTTTCACAAATAGTCTCAGATACACGTACGTGTATACCTAAAAAAGAAAAATGCGGTGCTGAACTCCGAGGTAGCCGTTGTTTTCTTCTCCGGGCCAAGACGGGTGTCGCTACTCTGGCAGAACTGATCCCCCCCCCTTGGAATTCCCGGTTTCCGTTTCACAAACCTGGAGCGGTTACCAACCAGTCATAAAAAAAAAAGGACAAAAAAACTTCTTATCGCGGATGTAGATTGTAGCGCTCTCTTCCGGTAGCAGATTGGTCCGGGAAGGCTCCCTCCACTTCGGCCGACGTCACAGCTGGGCTCTTTTCTTTCTCCAAGATCTCCTTATAATCAGTCAGCACAACAGGAGTCACCAGATCCGGAGAGACTCGGCGACAATGTGTCGAATGCACCCACCGCTTCCTGTTGGTCACTCGTACGGCGGTGCGGGTCGCCAGAAGGACCTGCTCGGGGCCCTTCCACCTGGGCTCCAGACTGCTTGCTCTTTCAAATGAACGGATCATCACATGATCCCCAGGACGAAGATCGTGGCCCTCTCCAGCAGAGTTGTCAGGGAGCGCTTCTCGAACCTGTTGGTGAATAGAGAGCAAATCATTTGTTAATCGTGCCAAATAATCATTCATCATAACACAAGGCACATCATGTATTAATCGCGGCTTGGGCACCCCCCAGATATTCATGGGGCGGCCAAACACCACCTCATAGGGCGTAAGGCCAGTTCGTGAGTGGGGTACTGATCTAAGAGAGAGCAGTGCTAGCGGCAATGCATCTGGCCACTTCAACGATGTAGACGCCACGATTTTGGCCAGCTTAAGCTTCAAGGTGGCATTGTACCGCTCGACCAAACCTGCTGACTGAGGGTGGAATACAGCGTGGAACTTTTGCTGAATCCCTAACCCCTTCAGTACATATTCCACAATCTTTCCAACAAAATGGGGCCCATTATCGCTCCACAGAAATTTGCAAACTCCAAAGCGAGGAAAGAACTCCTTAAGCAACACCTTAGCTGTTGTCAAAGCTGTATTGTCTTTCGTGGGGTAGGCCTCAACCCATTTGCTAAAAGCACACACCACCACTAGGACGTACTTCAGGTTGTTGCAGCGCTCGAGTTGGATGTAATCCATTTGAAGCACTTCAAACGGTGCTGAAGGTGGAACGAACCCTCCTTTCGGAGTATGGGTCCCCTTCCCAGGATTGTGTTGCAAGCATACCAGGCAGGTCTGCACTACTCTCTTTGCAGTATTCGCAATCTCAGAATGTTCCCAAACTCGTGTTAAAAGCCGGGTGATTGCAAGAGCTCCGACATGGGCCAGTCCATGAGTCATCTGGACCATCGCCTGTAAATAAGCCGCAGGCAATTTCCACTTCTCCATGTCTTTGCTTCTCCAACAACCTTCATCATCTAGCACCCCCTCTGCTGCCCAAGCCGCAAGCTCAGATTCTGTAGCTGTTTTTTGAATATCCCGTATCTCTGCTCTAGCATCACTCCATCTCTCGGCCTGTGATTGTACCACGTACATAGGGGAGCTAGTTCGGGACATAGCCGTCTGCCTTGCTATGCTGTCTGCAAAGGCATTTCCTTGACCCACTTTATCCGTGATCTTTTTATGGGCACTGCACTTCACTATCGCTACTTTCTTGGGGCAGAGCAACGCGTTTAGGAGATCACGCACTAACTCTCCGTGCATAATGTGCTCTCCGTGCGATGTCAGAAACCCACGTTCCCTCCAGAGAAGTCCGAAGTCATGGGCCACTCCAAAGGCATACCGGCTGTCTGTGTATATGTTCACACATAGGCCAGCACTCAATTCGCAGGCTCTTGTTAAAGCTATCAGCTCTGCTGCCTGAGCCGATTTTTGTGGTATTCTAGCTGTTTCAACCACCGTCTTAAGAGTCGTGATCGCATATGCTGCAGAAGTCGTACCATCTGGCAGCCTCAAACACGATCCATCAACCCACAGTTCCCCATCCACATCTGGAAGTGGCACATCCTGTAAGTCAACACGACCCTTTGTCTGTTCCTCAGTCAGGAAAACACAATCATGATGTTTTTCTTCCTGACCCTCCTCGGCCGGATAGGGCAATAAAGTCGCGGGGTTCAAAGTAGCGCATCTTTTCAATGTTATGTGTGGCGCTAAAAGTGTCAGCTCATATCCTGTAAGTCGTGCACTCGTGAGGTATTGGGTCTTTGTTTGGTTTAACAGGGCATCTACTGCGTGAGGAACTAACACCAATAGTTTGTGTGATAACACTATGCCCTCACTCTGTCGTATGGCTACTGCTGTTGCCGCTACCGCTCGAAAACACCCAGGCAACCCTCGTGCTACAGGATCCAAAATGGCAGAGAAGTATGCACATGGTCTCTGCTTATCCCCGTGTAACTGCACTAACACTGACAACGCGCACCCATCATTCTCATGCACGTACAATGTGAAAAGTTTTGTGTAATCTGGTGTTCCTAACACGGGTGCAGAACAAAGGGCCTGTCTCAACTGTTCAAAGGCTTTCTGACATTCGTCTGTCCACTCAAGAGGCATCGGTGTAGTTTTGGACAATAATGCTAGCAGAGGTTTTATGATATGTGAGAAACCCATAATCCATTGTCTACAAAAAGATGTCAACCCTATAAAAGCACGCACATCTCTCTGCGTGCGGGGGACTGGTGTGTCTAAAATTGCTTGAATTCGATCAGATGTTAATGCCCTCCCCTCCTTAGACAACAGATGACCGAGGTAGGTCACCTGGGGTCTACAGTATTGAAGCTTTTTCTTGGAGACCTTGTGATTGTTTTGTGCCAAAAAGGAAAGCAACGCAAGCGTACTCTGTTCACATTGTGCATAGGAGTCGGCGGCAAGCAGAAGGTCATCCACGTACTGGATGAGCGCAACGCCAGACTGCAATTCGAAGGAATCTAGTTGTCGTTTCAAAGCCTGGCTGTAGATGCTAGGGCTCTCAGTATATCCTTGGGGAACTCGACAAAATCTATATGATTTATTATTGAGCGTAAAACCAAACAGATATCTACTATCTGGATGGACAGGGATAGAAAAGAACGCATTCTTTAGGTCAATAACAGTGAAAATGGTGGCCGTCGGAGGAACCAATGTAAGCAAGGTCGTAATATCGGACACCACTGGGTATTGGGGAATGACAATTTTATTTATTTCACGCAAATCAATAATAAATCGATAGATCTTGCCATCTGAGTCTCTCTTAAGAATTGGTAGAATAGGGCTGTTACAGACATTATAAGGGACCTCCTCCACCACCCCTGCAGAAATCAAATCCTGGACAATGTGTGTTAGTGCAATTTCGCCTTCCTTCGAGATCTTATACTGTGGCACTCGTGGTAGGGGGGCCCCCTCCTTAACGGTAATGTGTATTGGTGGAATACGCATCTCTCCCACATCCGTATCTGATGTCGCCCACAACGTGTGCGGCAGAGAGGCCAAAGCGGGAGCATCTAAAATGACACAAAATCTGTCATGTTCAGGGCAATCATCAGGGTCAGGGTAGTTATCATTCAGAATAACCCGCACTCCCTCTGGAGCGCAGCGTATTGTTGCTCGAAAATATTTAAGCAAGTCAATGCCCAAAATATTATCTGGGGTATGGGGCGATAACAAAAATTGGCCAAAACTAAAGTACTTGTCAATGCATAGTGCAAGGGGCTTGGACAATGGGCTGGGGGAGGGTGTGCCATCAAACCCTACACACGTAATCATTTCGCCAGACAGGGGAGCCCTCGGAACCAAGTTCTTCGACAGAGCGCTACGAGTAGCTCCTGTGTCGACTAGAAACTGATCAGTAGAACCCAAAATACCCGCTGTTACATATGGACCTTGCTGATCTACTGGCACTTCAACTGATTCCTTACCCCATCCTACGCAATCCTATGCATGCACATAATCCTGATGTTCCACATTCTCTCCTTCCAAAATCTGATATTGATTCCGTCTATCAAACGTATTTCGTTCGTCCTGGCCACGGCCCCTCTCCTCAACCTGTCTACGATCACCTCCTCCACCTCTCATTCCAGTATAACCTCCTCTTGACCTTCCACTACCTCGCCCACGCTGGCTACGCTGTTCACGAAGTACCGGAATTTCGTCGGCCCAATGCCCAAACTCCTTACAATAAGCACACTGATCCTCCGCAATGTCCGTACGACCATACGATGCGTTACCTCCACCTCGTCTACCTCTCTCATTCCCTCTACCCTGTGTTCCCCGAACCTGCGCCAACATCACCTTCGTTTTCAATTCCTTCGTCTTTTTCTCTACACTTTCTTTAGCCTCCACCTCCTGCCGCTCATAATACTGAGCCATAGTTAACAAGGACGCAGGGGTCGCCGTGGCCCAGGAACTTTCACTCAATTTCAATCGCTTAGCAATCTCTGGTAGGAGATTAGCCACATACTTATCTACAAACAAATGCCGACCCGTATCGTCAGTTAAAGATTGTCCACTGTAATCATGAAATGCCTCCTCGAAGCGTGTAAAGAAATCTGAGACTGTTTCATCTGGTTTCTGCTTGCACGACGTTAACATGGTCCAATCTATCTTTTTGGCAGGAACGAGCGTTTTCAATTTATGCAAAATAGCTGCCGGAAGATCTAGAATTAGCTGACAAGGCTTACATGCTGGTTCTCTATCTAAATCTGCAGCATTTATCTCTTTCCAGGTCCCCCCCAAAATCGTTTCGTCATTAGTTTTACGAATTTGCCTCCACATATCAGGTGGTAAAATTAGCCCAAAAAACAAATCTATATCTACAAGAGTCATCACACAAGACGATATAGCCCCCTCTACCCCCTCATAGAATGCCGCTGGGTTCTTTCGGAGATCAGGTAAAGAGTTTTTCAGTGCCATAACATCTGCCCTATTCCATGGCGTATATACCCAATTGTACACAAAATACCCTTTCGCATCCTTCGACAACTTATCATCATCCGTACCTTCCCCTTTTGGTGGAACATACAAAGGCGCCGCTTCACGCATAGGCATAACATGCAACGCAGAGCTCTTATCTGAACCACGAAGAGAACACTCCTTAACCGCCTCATCATTTCCCGGCTCAGACTCCTTTTGCCTCCGTTTCCGTTCCTGTCGCAAATGGGTTGTCTCATCCCGCAGCGCGATCAAATGCTTGAACAGGTCATCAACATCTGTAAGATCAAAATCACCTTTAGCTAAATTCTCACGGTACACCGACAAAACTTTAGGCTCTAACGTATCAGAAAACTCACGATATGCGCTTACAACTTCATCCGCTAGGCTGGACAAAAAATACATTAATTCAAGATCCGACCACCCCGTTTTCTCTGATATCAATTGATCCTGAGTAACACTATGCTTATTCACTTTGCGAGCCCAACTACGTAAATGAGCGGACCCCTCCGCGGTAAACCTGAGAGCCGATACACCCTTCTTGCCCAACTTATCCCGCCCGTCATCATCAGAATCCACAGCTGGAGCCGTCGGCGTAACGTACGGAGGCGGTGACCGATCTAACAAAGAGAAATCATCAATTTCATTATTAAGGACAGGATAAAGTGGTCGGCGAATAGGAAATTGACCAGTCGTTAGCAATTTACGCTCCCGTTCCTCCCTTTCTTTCTTCTCCTGAGCCTCCTTCTCCTCCAGCTGTAAAGCCTTATCCCGAGCAGCCTTGCGCTGCTCTTTGTCCGCCAAGGCAACCTCACGCTTCATTCGTTCACGCGCCGCTTTCTCCCACATTCGCACACAATCAAACATGTTTTGTCTAGACCTGCGTTGAAACATACATTGCTCTACAAATTGGATTTTACTCAAATCGTACGACCCGTGTAGGGGCCATTGCAATTCGGGATCGGCCTTAGTGTACTTATGCCATAATTTACCGTACATAATAGGGGGGAGGCCAAACTTAATATACATCTCCCTATTTGGTGTTCCCTCTGGGGGAGCCGGCTGTGATTCCGCTAACCTAATTGAGGTACCATCTCCTAAACAACACATTCCCCGGAGTGTGCTAAAAACAGGCATTTTCAAAGAGTATCACGAAAGCGTGACACCGGACCAAATGGCACTTACAGTTCTTCTCACGATTGTGCCGCTCAAAGGAAAAAACAAAGTTAGAGAAACATCTCTACATGCCTGCCTATGTGAAGTGCACTACACATATAAGTTCAAAGATCACAAATTCAAAATGTTAGCTAACTCAAATCAAAGTTCATAGAATTCGGCAAGCGTCCTCACCGATCACAAAGCACAGATTTTCAGTAAGCGTCCGAAGACTACCTTACCGAACACAATTCGTAGGACTTCAGTAAGCGTCCAAAGACTACCTTACCGAACACAAAGCTTACCAAATACTCAACTGTCCAGGTTCCAACTGCCAAGGTCTTGTAAGCCAAATCAGCCAAACGGCACTCTCTCAGTGATGCGGACACTTCGAAAACTCAGTCGGAGACCGGCGCCACCTGGAAGGTCAGATCGGAAGGAAAGGAAAAAACACCGTGGCAGCCAAGACTCGGGTCACTCGTGGCAGCGCGCGCCCATGGCGGATTTCCAAGCCTTCGTCATGACCTCTCCTTCGGGCATCCGAGTCGCCGATGAGTCCCTTCGTGGTCGCCAATTGAAGTATTGCGGGGTTCCCAAGGCCTACACGCTCCAGAGATTACCCACTTACACACAAGAACTGTTGGCACGGAAACTGTAAAATGCAAAGAACAAGTTTATTAAGACCCCATGGGGTGGTGGTACACTCAAACAGCACCCTTCGGTAATGCAAGAGGTATCACACCGAACACCGGTGTGACCCCGTTTATATACAATTTTGGGGCAATAAAAGATAGGCGGCATAAGTTAAGACACAGTTTTAGAGACATATATGGTCATGTTTTGGAACACTGCCAGCTCATTGGTGGGTTTCAAACCCGTTGGTCAGTTAGCGGCACATTCCTGAGGGTTTACGGGTCAGTAAGAACTGCGCATGTGTGGCTTGACCAGTACTAAAAATAGCCTGTTGCTGGGCAGATGAGAGTGGTCAGTGGAACGGACAAAGGACTAAAGGGCACGTCGGCCACGAGGCCGCTCATGGTCTAAGATGGCCGCTGCAACATTCAAAAATGGCGTTTATCGTATATAGCCAAGTTAAGGAGGACAACGTGTAGGTTCAGCTAGTCGCTAATCCAAGCGGGCCAATTACGACAGCTCTGTCGAATCTGGAAGGTCGGTCCCACCCCTCCAGGGCTTCTTGAAACCCAAAAAAGTCTCAATACCAGGTTTCAGGAGATGATAGGATGAGTATAATTTGAGACAAGCCAAGGTTCGAGGACTCACTCCAACAAAGGCCAACAGCAGAGTCCAGGGCAGGTCCAACTGTAAATGGTCAGCTAGGTAGTTGCAGAAAAAGGCTCTAATAGTTTGTTGCACATTTGTAGCTTCAACAGGAGGTCAGACCTATGACACTTATAGTCCACATTGTCCTAGATACAAGAGGGAGAAGGTGCAGTTTGATATGTTTTTTTCTCAGGTTGACAAAGACAGCAGGCCTCAGGAGGGCACTGAGGATGGCACATTTATGCCTGGCTCCAGCCTGTGGGTGGGTAAAACTGCTGCCCACTCTATAACCAATATGGTAAACATTTATAAGGATAACCCTACCCACTTTTCCAGCATTTCCTATGTGCTCTACTGCAAACACTCCCCAGTGCCCTTCTGTACCTAATATCAAGATGATAGAACCTCCCTTCCACTCCACTGCGTCAAGCTCCTGTGCTCACCCCGGAGGTGCTCCATAGAAATTTGCATATTTACAACAAGGGGTGGTGAGGGACAGAGTCTCTGAATTAAGCAGAAAGCTCTCACCCAGTCAAGAGATCAGGGCTAGATCCAACACCGTTTTTTTAGCTCACTGCACCATCCCAGTTTCAGAACCTGGCTGTATGCAAATTAGTCTGTTCCTGTCCCAGTGCATGATGGGAACAGGGCAAACCAAACTACAAAAGCCAATTCTTACACTGGGAAGGAAACAAGCTCCCGGGGACCGGTTTCTGGCATTACAGCCGTCTTCGGCCCGGTTTGCTTGAATCCTGATGGTGCAATGAGCAAGGGTCTCACATCTGAGAATACCCTTCCACGCTTAGGGTGGACAAAAATATTTACAACAAGGGGTGGTGAGGGACAGAGTCTCTGAATTAAGCAGAAAGCTCTCACCCAGTCAAGAGATCAGGGCTAGATCCAACACCGTTTTTTAGCTCACTGCACCATCCCAGTTTCAGAACCTGGCTGTATGCAAATTAGTCTGTTCCTGTCCCAGTGCATGATGGGAACAGGGCAAACCAAACTACAAAAGCCAATTCTTACACTGGGAAGGAAACAAGCTCCCGGGGACCGGTTTCTGGCATTACAGCCGTCTTCGGCCCGGTTTGCTTGAATCCTGATGGTGCAATGAGCAAGGGTCTCACATCTGAGAATACCCTTCCACGCTTAGGGTGGACAAAAATATTTACAACAAGGGGTGGTGAGGGACAGAGTCTCTGAATTAAGCAGTAAGCTCTCACCCAGTCAAGAGATCAGGGCTAGATCCAACACCGTTTTTTAGCTCACTGCACCATCCCAGTTTCAGAACCTGGCTGTATGCAAATTAGTCTGTTCCTGTCCCAGTGCATGATGGGAACAGGGCAAACCAAAACTACAAAAGCCAATTCTTACACTGGGAAGGAAACAAGCTCCCGGGGACCGGTTTCTGGCATTACAGCCGTCTTCGGCCCGGTTTGCTTGAATCCTGATGGTGCAATGAGCAAGGGTCTCACATCTGAGAATACCCTTCCACGCTTAGGGTGGACAAAAATATTTACAACAAGGGGTGGTGAGGGACAGAGTCTCTGAATTAAGCAGAAAGCTCTCACCCAGTCAAGAGATCAGGGCTAGATCCAACACCGTTTTTTAGCTCACTGCACCATCCCAGTTTCACAACCTGGCTGTATGCAAATTAGTCTGTTCCTGTCCCAGTGCATGATGGGAACAGGGCAAACCAAACTACAAAAGCCAATTCTTACACTGGGAAGGAAACAAGCTCCCGGGGACCGGTTTCTGGCATTACAGCCGTCTTCGGCCCGGTTTGCTTGAATCCTGATGGTGCAATGAGCAAGGGTCTCACATCTGAGAATACCCTTCCACGCTTAGGGTGGACAAAAATATTTACAACAAGGGGTGGTGAGGGACAGAGTCTCTGAATTAAGCAGAAAGCTCTCACCCAGTCAAGAGATCAGGGCTAGATCCAACACCGTTTTTTAGCTCACTGCACCATCCCAGTTTCAGAACCTGGCTGTATGCAAATTAGTCTGTTCCTGTCCCAGTGGATGATGGGAACAGGGCAAACCAAACTACAAAAGCCAATTCTTACACTGGGAAGGAAACAAGCTCCCGGGAACCGGTTTCTGGCATTACAGCCCTCTTCGGCCCGGTTTGCTTGAATCCTGATGGTGCAATGAGCAAGGGTCTCACATCTGAGAATACCCTTCCACGCTTAGGGTGGACAAAAATATTTACAACAAGGGGTGGTGAGGGACAGAGTCTCTGAATTAAGCAGAAAGCTCTCACCCAGTCAAGAGATCAGGGCTAGATCCAACACCGTTTTTTAGCTCACTGCACCATCCCAGTTTCAGAACATGGCTGTATGCAAATTAGTCTGTTCCTGTCCCAGTGCATGATGGGAACAGGGCAAACCAAACTACAAAAGCCAATTCTTACACTGGGAAGGAAACAAGCTCCCGGGGACCGGTTTCTGGCATTACAGCCGTCTTCGGCCCGGTTTGCTTGAATCCTGATGGTGCAATGAGCAAGGGTCTCACATCTGAGAATACCCTTCCACGCTTAGGGTGGACAAAAATATTTACAACAAGGGGTGGTGAGGGACAGAGTCTCTGAATTAAGCAGAAAGCTCTCACCCAGTCAAGAGATCAGGGCTAGATCCAACACCGTTTTTTAGCTCACTGCACCATCCCAGTTTCAGAACCTGGCTGTATGCAAATTAGTCTGTTCCTGTCCCAGTGCATGATGGGAACAGGGCAAACCAAACTACAAAAGCCAATTCTTACACTGGGAAGGAAACAAGCTCCCGGGGACCAGTTTCTGGCATTACAGCCGTCTTCGGCCAGGTTTGCTTGAATCCTGATGGTGCAATGAGCAAGGGTCTCACATCTGAGAATACCCTTCCACGCTTAGGGTGGACAAAAATATTTACAACAAGGGGTGGTGAGGGACAGAGTCTCTGAATTAAGCAGAAAGCTCTCACCCAGTCAAGAGATCAGGGCTAGATCCAACACCGTTTTTTAGCTCACTGCACCATCCCAGTTTCAGAACCTGGCTGTATGCAAATTAGTCTGTTCCTGTCCCAGTGCATGATGGGAACAGGGCAAACCAAACTACAAAAGCCAATTCTTACACTGGGAAGGAAACAAGCTCCCGGGGACCGGTTTCTGGCATTACAGCCGTCTTCGGCCCGGTTTGCTTGAATCCTGATGGTGCAATGAGCAAGGGTCTCACATCTGAGAATACCCTTCCACGCTTAGGGTGGACAAAAATATTTACAACAAGGGGTGGTGAGGGACAGAGTCTCTAAATTAAGCAGAAAGCTCTCACCCAGTCAAGAGATCAGGGATAGATCCAACACAGTTTTTTAGCTCACTGCACCATCCCAGTTTCAGAACCTGGCTGTATGCAAATTAGTCTGTTCCTGTCCCAGTGGATGATGGGAACAGGGCAAACCAAACTACAAAAGCCAATTCTTACACTGGGAAGGAAACAAGCTCCCGGGGACCGGTTTCTGGCATTACAGCCGTCTTCGGCCCGGTTTGCTTGAATCCTGATGGTGCAATGAGCAAGGGTCTCACATCTGAGAATACCCTTCCACGCTTAGGGTGGACAAAAATATTTACAACAAGGGGTGGTGAGGGACAGAGTCTCTGAATTAAGCAGAAAGCTCTCACCCAGTCAAGAGATCAGGGCTAGATCCAACACCGTTTTTTAGCTCACTGCACCATCCCAGTTTCAGAACCTGGCTGTATGCAAATTAGTCTGTTCCTGTCCCAGTGCATGATGGGAACAGGGCAAACCAAACTACAAAAGCCAATTCTTACACTGGGAAGGAAACAAGCTCCCGGGGACCGGTTTCTGGCATTACAGCCGTCTTCGGCCCGGTTTGCTTGAATCCTGATGGTGCAATGAGCAAGGGTCTCACATCTGAGAATACCCTTCCACGCTTAGGGTGGACAAAAATATTTACAACAAGGGGTGGTGAGGGACAGAGTCTCTGAATTAAGCAGAAAGCTCTCACCCAGTCAAGAGATCAGGGCTAGATCCAACACCGTTTTTTAGCTTACTGCACCATCCCAGTTTCAGAACCTGGCTGTATGCAAATTAGTCTGTTCCTGTCCCAGTGCATGATGGGAACAGGGCAAACCAAACTACAAAAGCCAATTCTTACACTGGGAAGGAAACAAGCTCCCGGGGACCGGTTTCTGGCATTACAGCCGTCTTCGGCCCGGTTTGCTTGAATCCTGATGGTGCAATGAGCAAGGGTCTCACATCTGAGAATACCCTTCCACGCTTAGGGTGGACAAAAATATTTACAACAAGGGGTGGTGAGGGACAGAGTCTCTGAATTAAGCAGAAAGCTCTCACCCAGTCAAGAGATCAGGGCTAGATCCAACACCGTTTTTTAGCTCACTGCACCATCCCAGTTTCAGAACCTGGCTGTATGCAAATTAGTCTGTTCCTGTCCCAGTGCATGATGGGAACAGGGCAAACCAAACTACAAAAGCCAATTCTTACACTGGGAAGGAAACAAGCTCCCGGGGACCGGTTTCTGGCATTACAGCCGTCTTCGGCCCGGTTTGCTTGAATCCTGATGGTGCAATGAGCAAGGGTCTCACATCTGAGAATACCCTTCCACGCTTAGGGTGGACAAAAATATTTACAACAAGGGGTGGTGAGGGTCAGAGTCTCTGAATTAAGCAGAAAGCTCTCACCCAGTCAAGAGATCAGGGCTAGATCCAACACTGTTTTTTAGCTCACTGCACCATCCCAGTTTCAGAACCTGGCTGTATGCAAATTAGTCTGTTCCTGTCCCAGTGCATGATGGGAACAGGGCAAACCAAACTACAAAAGCCAATTCTTACACTGGGAAGGAAACAAGCTCCCGGGGACCGGTTTCTGGCATTACAGCCGTCTTCGGCCCGGTTTGCTTGAATCCTGATGGTGCAATGAGCAAGAGTCTCACATCTGAGAATACCCTTCCACGCTTAGGGTGGACAAAAATATTTACAACAAGGGGTGGTGAGGGACAGAGTCTCTGAATTAAGCAGAAAGCTCTCACCCAGTCAAGAGATCAGGGCTAGATCCAACACCGTTTTTTAGCTCACTGCACCATCCCAGTTTCAGAACCTGGCTGTATGCAAATTAGTCTGTTCCTGTCCCAGTGGATGATGGCAACAGGGCAAACCAAACTACAAAAGCCAATTCTTACACTGGGAAGGAAACAAGCTCCCGGGGACCGGTTTCTGGCATTACAGCCGTCTTCGGCCCGGTTTGCTTGAATCCTGATGGTGCAATGAGCAAGGGTCCCACATCTGAGAATACCCTTCCACGCTTAGGGTGGACAAAAATATTTACAACAAGGGGTGGTGAGGGACAGAGTCTCTGAATTAAGCAGAAAGCTCTCACCCAGTCAAGAGATCAGGGCTAGATCCAACACCGTTTTTTAGCTCACTGCACCATCCTAGTTTCAGAACCTGGCTGTATGCAAATTAGTCTGTTCCTGTCCCAGTGCATGACGGGAACAGGGCAAACCAAACTACAAAAGCCAATTCTTACACTGGGAAGGAAACAACCTCCCGGGGACCGGTTTCTGGCATTACAGCCGTCTTCGGCCCGGTTTGCTTGAATCCTGATGGTGCAATGAGCAAGGGTCTCACATCTGAGAATACCCTTCCACGCTTAGGGTGGACAAAAATATTTACAACAAGGGGTGGTGAGGGACAGAGTCTCTGAATTAAGCAGAAAGCTCTCACCCAGTCAAGAGATCAGGGCTAGATCCAACACCGTTTTCTAGCTCACTGCACCATCCCAGTTTCAGAACCTGGCTGTATGCAAATTAGTCTGTTCCTGTCCCAGTGCATGATGGGAACAGGGCAAACCAAACTACAAAAGCCAATTCTTACACTGGGAAGGAAACAAGCTCCCGGGGACCGGTTTCTGGCATTACAGCCGTCTTCGGCCCGGTTTGCTTGAATCCTGATGGTGCAATGAGCAAGGGTCTCACATCTGAGAATACCCTTCCACGCTTAGGGTGGACAAAAATATTTACAACAAGGGGTGGTGAGGGACAGAGTCTCTGAATTAAGCAGAAAGCTCTCACCCAGTCAAGAGATCAGGGCTAGATCCAACACCGTTTTTTAGCTCACTGCACCATCCCAGTTTCAGAACCTGGCTGTATGCAAATTAGTCTGTTCCTGTCCCAGTGCATGATGGGAACAGGGCAAACCAAACTACAAAAGCCAATTCTTACACTGGGAAGGAAACAAGCTCCCGGGGACCGGTTTCTGGCATTACAGCCGTCTTCGGCCCGGTTTGCTTGAATCCTGATGGTGCAATGAGCAAGGGTCTCACATCTGAGAATACCCTTCCACGCTTAGGGTGGACAAAAATATTTACAACAAGGGGTGGTGAGGGACAGAGTCTCTGAATTAAGCAGAAAGCTCTCACCCAGTCAAGAGATCAGGGCTAGATCCAACACCGTTTTTTAGCTCACTGCACCATCCCAGTTTCAGAACCTGGCTGTATGCAAATTAGTCTGTTCCTGTCCCAGTGCATGATGGGAACAGGGCAAACCAAACTACAAAAGCCAATTCTTACACTAGGAAGGAAACAAGCTCCCGGGGACCGGTTTCTGGCATTACAGCCGTCTTCGGCCCGGTTTGCTTGAATCCTGATGGTGCAATGAGCAAGGGTCTCACATCTGAGAATACCCTTCCACGCTTAGGGTGGACAAAAATATTTACAACAAGGGGTGGTGAGGGACAGAGTCTCTGAATTAAGCAGAAAGCTCTCACCCAGTCAAGAGATCAGGGCTAGATCCAACACCGTTTTTTAGCTCACTGCACCATCCCAGTTTCAGAACCTGGCTGTATGCAAATTAGTCTGTTCCTGTCCCAGTGCATGACGGGAACAGGGCAAACCAAACTACAAAAGCCAATTCTTACACTGGGAAGGAAACAAGCTCCCGGGGACCGGTTTCTGGCATTACAGCCGTCTTCGGCCCGGTTTGCTTGAATCCTGATGGTGCAATGAGCAAGGGTCTCACATCTGAGAATACCCTTCCACGCTTAGGGTGGACAAAAATATTTACAACAAGGGGTGGTGAGGGACAGAGTCTCTGAATTAAGCAGAAAGCTCTCACCCAGTCAAGAGATCAGGGCTAGATCCAACACCGTTTTTTAGCTCACTGCACCATCCCAGTTTCAGAACCTGGCTGTATGCAAATTAGTCTGTTCCTGTCCCAGTGCATGATGGGAACAGGGCAAACCAAACTACAAAAGCCAATTCTTACACTGGGAAGGAAACAAGCTCCCGGGGACCGGTTTCTGGCATTACAGCCGTCTTCTGCCCGGTTTGCTTGAATCCTGATGGTGCAATGAGCAAGGGTCTCACATCTGAGAATACCCTTCCACGCTTAGGGTGGACAAAAATATTTACAACAAGGGGTGGTGAGGGACAGAGTCTCTGAATTAAGCAGAAAGCTCTCACCCAGTCAAGAGATCAGGGCTAGATCCAACACCGTTTTTTAGCTCACTGCACCATCCCAGTTTCAGAACCTGGCTGTATGCAAATTAGTCTGTTCCTGTCCCAGTGCATGATGGGAACAGGGCAAACCAAACTACAAAAGCCAATTCTTACACTGGGAAGGAAACAAGCTCCCGGGGACCGGTTTCTGGCATTACAGCCGTCTTCGGCCCGGTTTGCTTGAATCCTGATGGTGCAATGAGCAAGGGTCTCACATCTGAGAATACCCTTCCACGCTTAGGGTGGACAAAAATATTTACAACAAGGGGTGGTGAGGGACAGAGTCTCTGAATTAAGCAGAAAGCTCTCACCCAGTCAAGAGATCAGGGCTAGATCCAACACCGTTTTTTAGCTCACTGCACCATCCCAGTTTCAGAACCTGGCTGTATGCAAATTAGTCTGTTCCTGTCCCAGTGCATGATGGGAACAGGGCAAACCAAACTACAAAAGCCAATTCTTACACTGGGAAGGAAACAAGCTCCCGGGGACCGGTTTCTGGCATTACAGCCGTCTTCGGCCCGGTTTGCTTGAATCCTGATGGTGCAATGAGCAAGGGTCTCACATCTGAGAATACCCTTCCACGCTTAGGGTGGACAAAAATATTTACAACAAGGGGTGGTGAGGGACAGAGTCTCTGAATTAAGCAGAAAGCTCTCACCCAGTCAAGAGATCAGGGCTAGATCCAACACAGTTTTTTAGCTCACTGCACCATCCCAGTTTCAGAACCTGGCTGTATGCAATTTAGTCTGTTCCTGTCCCAGTGCATGATGGGAACAGGGCAAACCAAACTACAAAAGCCAATTCTTACACTGGGAAGGAAACAAGCTCCCGGGGACCGGTTTCTGGCATTACAGCCGTCTTCGGCCCGGTTTGCTTGAATCCTGATGGTGCAATGAGCAAGGGTCTCACATCTGAGAAAACCCTTCCACGCTTAGGGTGGACAAAAATATTTACAACAAGGGGTGGTGAGGGACAGAGTCTCTGAATTAAGCAGAAAGCTCTCACCCAGTCAAGAGATCAGGGCTAGATCCAACACCGTATTTTAGCTTACTGCACCATCCCAGTTTCAGAACCTGGCTGTATGCAAATTAGTCTGTTCCTGTCCCAGTGCATGATGGGAACAGGGCAAACCAAACTACAAAAGCCAATTCTTACACTGGGAAGGAAACAAGCTCCCGGGGACCGGTTTCTGGCATTACAGCCGTCTTCGGCCCGGTTTGCTTGAATCCTGATGGTGCAATGAGCAAGGGTCTCACATCTGAGAATACCCTTCCACGCTTAGGGTGGACAAAAATATTTACAACAAGGGGTGGTGAGGGACAGAGTCTCTGAATTAAGCAGAAAGCTCTCACCCAGTCAAGAGATCAGGGCTAGATCCAACACCGTTTTTTAGCTCACTGCACCATCCCAGTTTCAGAACCTGGCTGTATGCAAATTAGTCTGTTCCTGTCCCAGTGCATGATGGGAACAGGGCAAACCAAACTACAAAAGCCAATTCTTACACTGGGAAGGAAACAAGCTCCCGGGGACCGGTTTCTGGCATTACAGCCGTCTTCGGCCCGGTTTGCTTGAATCCTGATGGTGCAATGAGCAAGGGTCTCACATCTGAGAATACCCTTCCACGCTTAGGGTGGACAAAAATATTTACAACAAGGGGTGGTGAGGGACAGAGTCTCTGAATTAAGCAGAAAGCTCTCACCCAGTCAAGAGATCAGGGCTAGATCCAACACCGTTTTTTAGCTCACTGCACCATCCCAGTTTCAGAACCTGGCTGTATGCAAATTAGTCTGTTCCTGTCCCAGTGCATGATGGGAACAGGGCAAACCAAACTACAAAAGCCAATTCTTACACTGGGAAGGAAACAAGCTCCCGGGGACCGGTTTCTGGCATTACAGCCGTCTTCGGCCCGGTTTGCTTGAATCCTGATGGTGCAATGAGCAAGGGTCTCACATCTGAGAATACCCTTCCACGCTTAGGGTGGACAAAAATATTTACAACAAGGGGTGGCGAGGGACAGAGTCTCTGAATTAAGCAGAAAGCTCTCACCCAGTCAAGAGATCAGGGCTAGATCCAACACAGTTTTTTAGCTCACTGCACCATCCCAGTTTCAGAACCTGGCTGTATGCAAATTAGTCTGTTCCTGTCCCAGTGCATGATGGGAACAGGGCAAACCAAACTACAAAAGCCAATTCTTACACTGGGAAGGAAACAAGCTCCCGGGGACTGGTTTCTGGCATTACAGCCGTCTTCGGCCCGGTTTGCTTGAATCCTGATGGTGCAATGAGCAAGGGTCTCACATCTGAGAATACCCTTCCACGCTTAGGGTGGACAAAAATATTTACAACAAGGGGTGGTGAGGGTCAGAGTCTCTGAATTAAGCAGAAAGCTCTCACCCAGTCAAGAGATCAGGGCTAGATCCAACACCGTTTTTTAGCTCACTGCACCATCCCAGTTTCAGAACCTGGCTGTATGCAAATTAGTCTGTTCCTGTGCCAGTGCATGATGGGAACAGGGCAAACCAAACTACAAAAGCCAATTCTTACACTGGGAAGGAAAGAAGCTCCCGGGGACCGGTTTCTGGCATTACAGCCGTCTTCGGCCCGGTTTGCTTGAATCCTGATGGTGCAATGAGCAAGGGTCTCACATCTGAGAATACCCTTCCACGCTTAGGGTGGACAAAAATATTTACAACAAGGGGTGGTGAGGGACAGAGTCTCTGAATTAAGCAGAAAGCTCTCACCCAGTCAAGAGATCAGGGCTAGATCCAACACCGTTTTTTAGCTCACTGCACCATCCCAGTTTCAGAACCTGGCTGTATGCAAATTAGTCTGTTCCTGTCCCAGTGCATGATGGGAACAGGGCAAACCAAACTACAAAAGCCAATTCTTACACTGGGAAGGAAACAAGCTCCCGGGGACCGGTTTCTGGCATTACAGCCGTCTTCGGCCCGGTTTGCTTGAATCCTGATGGTGCAATGAGCAAGGGTCTCACATCTGAGAATACCCTTCCACGCTTAGGGTGGACAAAAATATTTACAACAAGGGGTGGTGAGGGACAGAGTCTCTGAATTAAGCAGAAAGCTCTCACCCAGTCAAGAGATCAGGGCTAGATCCAACACCGTTTTTTAGCTCACTGCACCATCCCAGTTTCAGAACCTGGCTGTATGCAAATTAGTCTGTTCCTGTCCCAGTGCATGATGGGAACAGGGCAAACCAAACTACAAAAGCCAATTCTTACACTGGGAAGGAAACAAGCTCCCGGGGACCGGTTTCTGGCATTACAGCCGTCTTCGGCCCGGTTTGCTTGAATCCTGATGGTGCAATGAGCAAGGGTCTCACATCTGAGAATACCCTTCCACGCTTAGGGTGGACAAAAATATTTACAACAAGGGGTGGTGAGGGACAGAGTCTCTGAATTAAGCAGAAAGCTCTCACCCAGTCAAGAGATCAGGGCTAGATCCAACACCGTTTTTTAGCTCACTGCACCATCCCAGTTTCAGAACCTGGCTGTATGCAAATTAGTCTGTTCCTGTCCCAGTGCATGATGGGAACAGGGCAAACCAAACTACAAAAGCCAATTCTTACACTGGGAAGGAAACAAGCTCCCGGGGACCGGTTTCTGGCATTACAGCCGTCTTCGGCCCGGTTTGCTTGAATCCTGATGGTGCAATGAGCAAGGGTCTCACATCTGAGAATACCCTTCCACGCTTAGGGTGGACAAAAATATTTACAACAAGGGGTGGTGAGGGACAGAGTCTCTGAATTAAGCAGAAAGCTCTCACCCAGTCAAGAGATCAGGGCTAGATCCAACACCGTTTTTTAGCTCACTGCACCATCCCAGTTTCAGAACCTGGCTGTATGCAAATTAGTCTGTTCCTGTCCCAGTGCATGATGGGAACAGGGCAAACCAAACTACAAAAGCCAATTCTTACACTGGGAAGGAAACAAGCTCCCGGGGACCGGTTTCTGGCATTACAGCCGTCTTCGGCCCGGTTTGCTTGAATCCTGATGGTGCAATGAGCAAGGGTCTCACATCTGAGAATACCCTTCCACGCTTAGGGTGGACAAAAATATTTACAACAAGGGGTGGCGAGGGACAGAGTCTCTGAATTAAGCAGAAAGCTCTCACCCAGTCAAGAGATCAGGGCTAGATCCAACACAGTTTTTTAGCTCACTGCACCATCCCAGTTTCAGAACCTGGCTGTATGCAAATTAGTCTGTTCCTGTCCCAGTGCATGATGGGAACAGGGCAAACCAAACTACAAAAGCCAATTCTTACACTGGGAAGGAAACAAGCTCCCGGGGACTGGTTTCTGGCATTACAGCCGTCTTCGGCCCGGTTTGCTTGAATCCTGATGGTGCAATGAGCAAGGGTCTCACATCTGAGAATACCCTTCCACGCTTAGGGTGGACAAAAATATTTACAACAAGGGGTGGTGAGGGTCAGAGTCTCTGAATTAAGCAGAAAGCTCTCACCCAGTCAAGAGATCAGGGCTAGATCCAACACCGTTTTTTAGCTCACTGCACCATCCCAGTTTCAGAACCTGGCTGTATGCAAATTAGTCTGTTCCTGTGCCAGTGCATGATGGGAACAGGGCAAACCAAACTACAAAAGCCAATTCTTACACTGGGAAGGAAAGAAGCTCCCGGGGACCGGTTTCTGGCATTACAGCCGTCTTCGGCCCGGTTTGCTTGAATCCTGATGGTGCAATGAGCAAGGGTCTCACATCTGAGAATACCCTTCCACGCTTAGGGTGGACAAAAATATTTACAACAAGGGGTGGTGAGGGACAGAGTCTCTGAATTAAGCAGAAAGCTCTCACCCAGTCAAGAGATCAGGGCTAGATCCAACACCGTTTTTTAGCTCACTGCACCATCCCAGTTTCAGAACCTGGCTGTATGCAAATTAGTCTGTTCCTGTCCCAGTGCATGATGGGAACAGGGCAAACCAAACTACAAAAGCCAATTCTTACACTGGGAAGGAAACAAGCTCCCGGGGACCGGTTTCTGGCATTACAGCCGTCTTCGGCCCGGTTTGCTTGAATCCTGATGGTGCAATGAGCAAGGGTCTCACATCTGAGAATACCCTTCCACGCTTAGGGTGGACAAAAATATTTACAACAAGGGGTGGTGAGGGACAGAGTCTCTGAATTAAGCAGAAAGCTCTCACCCAGTCAAGAGATCAGGGCTAGATCCAACACCGTTTTTTAGCTCACTGCACCATCCCAGTTTCAGAACCTGGCTGTATGCAAATTAGTCTGTTCCTGTCCCAGTGCATGATGGGAACAGGGCAAACCAAACTACAAAAGCCAATTCTTACACTGGGAAGGAAACAAGCTCCCGGGGACCGGTTTCTGGCATTACAGCCGTCTTCGGCCCGGTTTGCTTGAATCCTGATGGTGCAATGAGCAAGGGTCTCACATCTGAGAATACCCTTCCACGCTTAGGGTGGACAAAAATATTTACAACAAGGGGTGGTGAGGGACAGAGTCTCTGAATTAAGCAGAAAGCTCTCACCCAGTCAAGAGATCAGGGCTAGATCCAACACCGTTTTTTAGCTCACTGCACCATCCCAGTTTCAGAACCTGGCTGTATGCAAATTAGTCTGTTCCTGTCCCAGTGCATGATGGGAACAGGGCAAACCAAACTACAAAAGCCAATTCTTACACTGGGAAGGAAACAAGCTCCCGGGGACCGGTTTCTGGCATTACAGCCGTCTTCGGCCCGGTTTGCTTGAATCCTGATGGTGCAATGAGCAAGGGTCTCACATCTGAGAATACCCTTCCACGCTTAGGGTGGACAAAAATATTTACAACAAGGGGTGGTGAGGGACAGAGTCTCTGAATTAAGCAGAAAGCTCTCACCCAGTCAAGAGATCAGGGCTAGATCCAACACCGTTTTTTAGCTCACTGCACCATCCCAGTTTCAGAACCTGGCTGTATGCAAATTAGTCTGTTCCTGTCCCAGTGCATGATGGGAACAGGGCAAACCAAACTACAAAAGCCAATTCTTACACTGGGAAGGAAACAAGCTCCCGGGGACCGGTTTCTGGCATTACAGCCGTCTTCGGCCCGGTTTGCTTGAATCCTGATGGTGCAATGAGCAAGGGTCTCACATCTGAGAATACCCTTCCACGCTTAGGGTGGACAAAAATATTTACAACAAGGGGTGGTGAGGGACAGAGTCTCTGAATTAAGCAGAAAGCTCTCACCCAGTCAAGAGATCAGGGCAAGATCCAACACCGTTTTTTAGCTCACTGCACCATCCCAGTTTCAGAACCTGGCTGTATGCAAATTAGTCTGTTCCTGTCCCAGTGCATGATGGGAACAGGGCAAACCAAACTACAAAAGCCAATTCTTACACTGGGAAGGAAACAAGCTCCCGGGGACCGGTTTCTGGCATTACAGCCGTCTTCGGCCTGTTTTGCTTGAATCCTGATGGTGCAATGAGCAAGGGTCTCACATCTGAGAATACCCTTCCACGCTTAGGGTGGACAAAAATATTTACAACAAGGGGTGGTGAGGGACAGAGTCTCTGAATTAAGCAGAAAGCTCTCACCCAGTCAAGAGATCAGGGCTAGATCCAACACCGTTTTTTAGCTCACTGCACCATCCCAGTTTCAGAACCTGGCTGTATGCAAATTAGTCTGTTCCTGTCTCAGTGCATGATGGGAACAGGGCAAACCAAACTACAAAAGCCAATTCTTACACTGGGAAGGAAACAAGCTCCCGGGGACCGGTTTCTGGCATTACAGCCGTCTTCGGCCCGGTTTGCTTGAATCCTGATGGTGCAATGAGCAAGGGTCTCACATCTGAGAATACCCTTCCACGCTTAGGGTGGACAAAAATATTTACAACAAGGGGTGGCGAGGGACAGAGTCTCTGAATTAAGCAGAAAGCTCTCACCCAGTCAAGAGATCAGGGCTAGATCCAACACAGTTTTTTAGCTCACTGCACCATCCCAGTTTCAGAACCTGGCTGTATGCAAATTAGTCTGTTCCTGTCCCAGTGCATGATGGGAACAGGGCAAACCAAACTACAAAAGCCAATTCTTACACTGGGAAGGAAACAAGCTCCCGGGGACTGGTTTCTGGCATTACAGCCGTCTTCGGCCCGGTTTGCTTGAATCCTGATGGTGCAATGAGCAAGGGTCTCACATCTGAGAATACCCTTCCACGCTTAGGGTGGACAAAAATATTTACAACAAGGGGTGGTGAGGGACAGAGTCTCTGAATTAAGCAGAAAGCTCTCACCCAGTCAAGAGATCAGGGCTAGATCCAACACCGTTTTTTAGCTCACTGCACCATCCCAGTTTCAGAACCTGGCTGTATGCAAATTAGTCTGTTCCTGTCCCAGTGCATGATGGGAACAGGGCAAACCAAACTACAAAAGCCAATTCTTACACTGGGAAGGAAACAAGCTCCCGGGGACCGGTTTCTGGCATTACAGCCGTCTTCGGCCCGGTTTGCTTGAATCCTGATGGTGCAATGAGCAAGGGTCTCACATCTGAGAATACCCTTCCACGCTTAGGGTGGACAAAAATATTTACAACAAGGGGTGGTGAGGGACAGAGTCTCTGAATTAAGCAGAAAGCTCTCACCCAGTCAAGAGATCAGGGCTAGATCCAACACCGTTTTTTAGCTCACTGCACCATCCCAGTTTCAGAACCTGGCTGTATGCAAATTAGTCTGTTCCTGTCCCAGTGGATGATGGGAACAGGGCAAACCAAACTACAAAAGCCAATTCTTACACTGGGAAGGAAACAAGCTCCCGGGGACCGGTTTCTGGCATTACAGCCCTCTTCGGCCCGGTTTGCTTGAATCCTGATGGTGCAATGAGCAAGGGTCTCACATCTGAGAATACCCTTCCACGCTTAGGGTGGACAAAAATATTTACAACAAGGGGTGGTGAGGGACAGAGTCTCTGAATTAAGCAGAAAGCTCTCACCCAGTCAAGAGATCAGGGCTAGATCCAACACCGTTTTTTAGCTCACTGCACCATCCCAGTTTCAGAACATGGCTGTATGCAAATTAGTCTGTTCCTGTCCCAGTGCATGATGGGAACAGGGCAAACCAAACTACAAAAGCCAATTCTTACACTGGGAAGGAAACAAGCTCCCGGGGACCGGTTTCTGGCATTACAGCCGTCTTCGGCCCGGTTTGCTTGAATCCTGATGGTGCAATGAGCAAGGGTCTCACATCTGAGAATACCCTTCCACGCTTAGGGTGGACAAAAATATTTACAACAAGGGGTGGTGAGGGACAGAGTCTCTGAATTAAGCAGAAAGCTCTCACCCAGTCAAGAGATCAGGGCTAGATCCAACACCGTTTTTTAGCTCACTGCACCATCCCAGTTTCAGAACCTGGCTGTATGCAAATTAGTCTGTTCCTGTCCCAGTGCATGATGGGAACAGGGCAAACCAAACTACAAAAGCCAATTCTTACACTGGGAAGGAAACAAGCTCCCGGGGACCAGTTTCTGGCATTACAGCCGTCTTCGGCCAGGTTTGCTTGAATCCTGATGGTGCAATGAGCAAGGGTCTCACATCTGAGAATACCCTTCCACGCTTAGGGTGGACAAAAATATTTACAACAAGGGGTGGTGAGGGACAGAGTCTCTGAATTAATCAGAAAGCTCTCACCCAGTCAAGAGATCAGGGATAGATCCAACACAGTTTTTTAGCTCACTGCACCATCCCAGTTTCAGAACCTGGCTGTATGCAAATTAGTCTGTTCCTGTCCCAGTGGATGATGGGAACAGGGCAAACCAAACTACAAAAGCCAATTCTTACACTGGGAAGGAAACAAGCTCCCGGGGACCGGTTTCTGGCATTACAGCCGTCTTCGGCCCGGTTTGCTTGAATCCTGATGGTGCAATGAGCAAGGGTCTCACATCTGAGAATACCCTTCCACGCTTAGGGTGGACAAAAATATTTACAACAAGGGGTGGTGAGGGACAGAGTCTCTGAATTAAGCAGAAAGCTCTCACCCAGTCAAGAGATCAGGGCTAGATCCAACACCGTTTTTTAGCTCACTGCACCATCCCAGTTTCAGAACCTGGCTGTATGCAAATTAGTCTGTTCCTGTCCCAGTGCATGATGGGAACAGGGCAAACCAAACTACAAAAGCCAATTCTTACACTGGGAAGGAAACAAGCTCCCGGGGACCGGTTTCTGGCATTACAGCCGTCTTCGGCCCGGTTTGCTTGAATCCTGATGGTGCAATGAGCAAGGGTCTCACATCTGAGAATACCCTTCCACGCTTAGGGTGGACAAAAATATTTACAACAAGGGGTGGTGAGGGACAGAGTCTCTGAATTAAGCAGAAAGCTCTCACCCAGTCAAGAGATCAGGGCTAGATCCAACACCGTTTTTTAGCTTACTGCACCATCCCAGTTTCAGAACCTGGCTGTATGCAAATTAGTCTGTTCCTGTCCCAGTGCATGATGGGAACAGGGCAAACCAAACTACAAAAGCCAATTCTTACACTGGGAAGGAAACAAGCTCCCGGGGACCGGTTTCTGGCATTACAGCCGTCTTCGGCCCGGTTTGCTTGAATCCTGATGGTGCAATGAGCAAGGGTCTCACATCTGAGAATACCCTTCCACGCTTAGGGTGGACAAAAATATTTACAACAAGGGGTGGTGAGGGACAGAGTCTCTGAATTAAGCAGAAAGCTCTCACCCAGTCAAGAGATCAGGGCTAGATCCAACACCGTTTTTTAGCTCACTGCACCATCCCAGTTTCAGAACCTGGCTGTATGCAAATTAGTCTGTTCCTGTCCCAGTGCATGATGGGAACAGGGCAAACCAAACTACAAAAGCCAATTCTTACACTGGGAAGGAAACAAGCTCCCGGGGACCGGTTTCTGGCATTACAGCCGTCTTCGGCCCGGTTTGCTTGAATCCTGATGGTGCAATGAGCAAGGGTCTCACATCTGAGAATACCCTTCCACGCTTAGGGTGGACAAAAATATTTACAACAAGGGGTGGTGAGGGTCAGAGTCTCTGAATTAAGCAGAAAGCTCTCACCCAGTCAAGAGATCAGGGCTAGATCCAACACTGTTTTTTAGCTCACTGCACCATCCCAGTTTCAGAACCTGGCTGTATGCAAATTAGTCTGTTCCTGTCCCAGTGCATGATGGGAACAGGGCAAACCAAACTACAAAAGCCAATTCTTACACTGGGAAGGAAACAAGCTCCCGGGGACCGGTTTCTGGCATTACAGCCGTCTTCGGCCCGGTTTGCTTGAATCCTGATGGTGCAATGAGCAAGGGTCTCACATCTGAGAATACCCTTTCACGCTTAGGGTGGACAAAAATATTTACAACAAGGGGTGGTGAGGGACAGAGTCTCTGAATTAAGCAGAAAGCTCTCACCCAGTCAAGAGATCAGGGCTAGATCCAACACCGTTTTTTAGCTCACTGCACCATCCCAGTTTCAGAACCTGGCTGTATGCAAATTAGTCTGTTCCTGTCCCAGTGGATGATGGCAACAGGGCAAACCAAACTACAAAAGCCAATTCTTACACTGGGAAGGAAACAAGCTCCCGGGGACCGGTTTCTGGCATTACAGCCGTCTTCGGCCCGGTTTGCTTGAATCCTGATGGTGCAATGAGCAAGGGTCCCACATCTGAGAATACCCTTCCACGCTTAGGGTGGACAAAAATATTTACAACAAGGGGTGGTGAGGGACAGAGTCTCTGAATTAAGCAGAAAGCTCTCACCCAGTCAAGAGATCAGGGCTAGATCCAACACCGTTTTTTAGCTCACTGCACCATCCTAGTTTCAGAACCTGGCTGTATGCAAATTAGTCTGTTCCTGTCCCAGTGCATGACGGGAACAGGGCAAACCAAACTACAAAAGCCAATTCTTACACTGGGAAGGAAACAACCTCCCGGGGACCGGTTTCTGGCATTACAGCCGTCTTCGGCCCGGTTTGCTTGAATCCTGATGGTGCAATGAGCAAGGGTCTCACATCTGAGAATACCCTTCCACGCTTAGGGTGGACAAAAATATTTACAACAAGGGGTGGTGAGGGACAGAGTCTCTGAATTAAGCAGAAAGCTCTCACCCAGTCAAGAGATCAGGGCTAGATCCAACACCGTTTTTTAGCTCACTGCACCATCCCAGTTTCAGAACCTGGCTGTATGCAAATTAGTCTGTTCCTGTCCCAGTGCATGATGGGAACAGGGCAAACCAAACTACAAAAGCCAATTCTTACACTGGGAAGGAAACAAGCTCCCGGGGACCGGTTTCTGGCATTACAGCCGTCTTCGGCCCGGTTTGCTTGAATCCTGATGGTGCAATGAGCAAGGGTCTCACATCTGAGAATACCCTTCCACGCTTAGGGTGGACAAAAATATTTACAACAAGGGGTGGTGAGGGACAGAGTCTCTGAATTAAGCAGAAAGCTCTCACCCAGTCAAGAGATCAGGGCTAGATCCAACACCGTTTTTTAGCTCACTGCACCATCCCAGTTTCAGAACCTGGCTGTATGCAAATTAGTCTGTTCCTGTCCCAGTGCATGATGGGAACAGGGCAAACCAAACTACAAAAGCCAATTCTTACACTGGGAAGGAAACAAGCTCCCGGGGACCGGTTTCTGGCATTACAGCCGTCTTCGGCCCGGTTTGCTTGAATCCTGATGGTGCAATGAGCAAGGGTCTCACATCTGAGAATACCCTTCCACGCTTAGGGTGGACAAAAATATTTACAACAAGGGGTGGTGAGGGACAGAGTCTCTGAATTAAGCAGAAAGCTCTCACCCAGTCAAGAGATCAGGGCTAGATCCAACACCGTTTTTTAGCTCACTGCACCATCCCAGTTTCAGAACCTGGCTGTATGCAAATTAGTCTGTTCCTGTCCCAGTGCATGATGGGAACAGGGCAAACCAAACTACAAAAGCCAATTCTTACACTAGGAAGGAAACAAGCTCCCGGGGACCGGTTTCTGGCATTACAGCCGTCTTCGGCCCGGTTTGCTTGAATCCTGATGGTGCAATGAGCAAGGGTCTCACATCTGAGAATACCCTTCCACGCTTAGTGTGGACAAAAATATTTACAACAAGGGGTGGTGAGGGTCAGAGTCTCTGAATTAAGCAGAAAGCTCTCACCCAGTCAAGAGATCAGGGCTAGATCCAACACTGTTTTTTAGCTCACTGCACCATCCCAGTTTCAGAACCTGGCTGTATGCAAATTAGTCTGTTCCTGTCCCAGTGCATGATGGGAACAGGGCAAACCAAACTACAAAAGCCAATTCTTACACTGGGAAGGAAACAAGCTCCCGGGGACCGGTTTCTGGCATTACAGCCGTCTTCGGCCCGGTTTGCTTGAATCCTGATGGTGCAATGAGCAAGGGTCTCACATCTGAGAATACCCTTCCACGCTTAGGGTGGACAAAAATATTTACAACAAGGGGTGGTGAGGGACAGAGTCTCTGAATTAAGCAGAAAGCTCTCACCCAGTCAAGAGATCAGGGCTAGATCCAACACCGTTTTTTAGCTCACTGCACCATCCCAGTTTCAGAACCTGGCTGTATGCAAATTAGTCTGTTCCTGTCCCAGTGGATGATGGCAACAGGGCAAACCAAACTACAAAAGCCAATTCTTACACTGGAAAGGAAACAAGCTCCCGGGGACCGGTTTCTGGCATTACAGCCGTCTTCGGCCCGGTTTGCTTGAATCCTGATGGTGCAATGAGCAAGGGTCCCACATCTGAGAATACCCTTCCACGCTTAGGGTGGACAAAAATATTTACAACAAGGGGTGGTGAGGGACAGAGTCTCTGAATTAAGCAGAAAGCTCTCACCCAGTCAAGAGATCAGGGCTAGATCCAACACCGTTTTTTAGCTCACTGCACCATCCCAGTTTCAGAACCTGGCTGTATGCAAATTAGTCTGTTCCTGTCCCAGTGCATGACGGGAACAGGGCAAACCAAACTACAAAAGCCAATTCTTACACTGGGAAGGAAACAAGCTCCCGGGGACCGGTTTCTGGCATTACAGCCGTCTTCGGCCCGGTTTGCTTGAATCCTGATGGTGCAATGAGCAAGGGTCTCACATCTGAGAATACCCTTCCACGCTTAGGGTGGACAAAAATATTTACAACAAGGGGTGGTGAGGGACAGAGTCTCTGAATTAAGCAGAAAGCTCTCACCCAGTCAAGAGATCAGGGCTAGATCCAACACCGTTTTTTAGCTCACTGCACCATCCCAGTTTCAGAACCTGGCTGTATGCAAATTAGTCTGTTCCTGTCCCAGTGCATGATGGGAACAGGGCAAACCAAACTACAAAAGCCAATTCTTACACTGGGAAGGAAACAAGCTCCCGGGGACCGGTTTCTGGCATTACAGCCGTCTTCGGCCCGGTTTGCTTGAATCCTGATGGTGCAATGAGCAAGGGTCTCACATCTGAGAATACCCTTCCACGCTTAGGGTGGACAAAAATATTTACAACAAGGGGTGGTGAGGGACAGAGTCTCTGAATTAAGCAGAAAGCTCTCACCCAGTCAAGAGATCAGGGCTAGATCCAACACCGTTTTTTAGCTCACTGCACCATCCCAGTTTCAGAACCTGGCTGTATGCAAATTAGTCTGTTCCTGTCCCAGTGCATGATGGGAACAGGGCAAACCAAACTACAAAAGCCAATTCTTACACTGGGAAGGAAACAAGCTCCCGGGGACCGGTTTCTGGCATTACAGCCGTCTTCGGCCCGGTTTGCTTGAATCCTGATGGTGCAATGAGCAAGGGTCTCACATCTGAGAATACCCTTCCACGCTTAGGGTGGACAAAAATATTTACAACAAGGGGTGGTGAGGGACAGAGTCTCTGAATTAAGCAGAAAGCTCTCACCCAGTCAAGAGATCAGGGCTAGATCCAACACTGTTTTTTAGCTCACTGCACCATCCCAGTTTCAGAACCTGGCTGTATGCAAATTAGTCTGTTCCTGTCCCAGTGCATGATGGGAACAGGGCAAACCAAACTACAAAAGCCAATTCTTACACTGGGAAGGAAACAAGCTCCCGGGGACCGGTTTCTGGCATTACAGCCGTCTTCGGCCCGGTTTGCTTGAATCCTGATGGTGCAATGAGCAAGGGTCTCACATCTGAGAATACCCTTCCACGCTTAGGGTGGACAAAAATATTTACAACAAGGGGTGGTGAGGGACAGAGTCTCTGAATTAAGCAGAAAGCTCTCACCCAGTCAAGAGATCAGGGCTAGATCCAACACAGTTTTTTAGCTCACTGCACCATCCCAGTTTCAGAACCTGGCTGTATGCAAATTAGTCTGTTCCTGTCCCAGTGCATGATGGGAACAGGGCAAACCAAACTACAAAAGCCAATTCTTACACTGGGAAGGAAACAAGCTCCCGGGGACCGGTTTCTGGCATTACAGCCGTCTTCGGCCCGGTTTGCTTGAATCCTGATGGTGCAATGAGCAAGGGTCTCACATCTGAGAAAACCCTTCCACGCTTAGGGTGGACAAAAATATTTACAACAAGGGGTGGTGAGGGACAGAGTCTCTGAATTAAGCAGAAAGCTCTCACCCAGTCAAGAGATCAGGGCTAGATCCAACACCGTATTTTAGCTTACTGCACCATCCCAGTTTCAGAACCTGGCTGTATGCAAATTAGTCTGTTCCTGTCCCAGTGCATGATGGGAACAGGGCAAACCAAACTACAAAAGCCAATTCTTACACTGGGAAGGAAACAAGCTCCCGGGGACCGGTTTCTGGCATTACAGCCGTCTTCGGCCCGGTTTGCTTGAATCCTGATGGTGCAATGAGCAAGGGTCTCACATCTGAGAATACCCTTCCACGCTTAGGGTGGACAAAAATATTTACAACAAGGGGTGGTGAGGGACAGAGTCTCTGAATTAAGCAGAAAGCTCTCACCCAGTCAAGAGATCAGGGCTAGATCCAACACCGTTTTTTAGCTCACTGCACCATCCCAGTTTCAGAACCTGGCTGTATGCAAATTAGTCTGTTCCTGTCCCAGTGCATGATGGGAACAGGGCAAACCAAACTACAAAAGCCAATTCTTACACTGGGAAGGAAACAAGCTCCCGGGGACCGGTTTCTGGCATTACAGCCGTCTTCGGCCCGGTTTGCTTGAATCCTGATGGTGCAATGAGCAAGGGTCTCACATCTGAGAATACCCTTCCACGCTTAGGGTGGACAAAAATATTTACAACAAGGGGTGGTGAGGGACAGAGTCTCTGAATTAAGCAGAAAGCTCTCACCCAGTCAAGAGATCAGGGCTAGATCCAACACCGTTTTTTAGCTCACTGCACCATCCCAGTTTCAGAACCTGGCTGTATGCAAATTAGTCTGTTCCTGTCCCAGTGCATGATGGGAACAGGGCAAACCAAACTACAAAAGCCAATTCTTACACTGGGAAGGAAACAAGCTCCCGGGGACCGGTTTCTGGCATTACAGCCGTCTTCGGCCCGGTTTGCTTGAATCCTGATGGTGCAATGAGCAAGGGTCTCACATCTGAGAATACCCTTCCACGCTTAGGGTGGACAAAAATATTTACAACAAGGGGTGGCGAGGGACAGAGTCTCTGAATTAAGCAGAAAGCTCTCACCCAGTCAAGAGATCAGGGCTAGATCCAACACAGTTTTTTAGCTCACTGCACCATCCCAGTTTCAGAACCTGGCTGTATGCAAATTAGTCTGTTCCTGTCCCAGTGCATGATGGGAACAGGGCAAACCAAACTACAAAAGCCAATTCTTACACTGGGAAGGAAACAAGCTCCCGGGGACTGGTTTCTGGCATTACAGCCGTCTTCGGCCCGGTTTGCTTGAATCCTGATGGTGCAATGAGCAAGGGTCTCACATCTGAGAATACCCTTCCACGCTTAGGGTGGACAAAAATATTTACAACAAGGGGTGGTGAGGGACAGAGTCTCTGAATTAAGCAGAAAGCTCTCACCCAGTCAAGAGATCAGGGCTAGATCCAACACCGTTTTTTAGCTCACTGCACCATCCCAGTTTCAGAACCTGGCTGTATGCAAATTAGTCTGTTCCTGTCCCAGTGCATGATGGGAACAGGGCAAACCAAACTACAAAAGCCAATTCTTACACTGGGAAGGAAACAAGCTCCCGGGGACCAGTTTCTGGCATTACAGCCGTCTTCGGCCCGGTTTGCTTGAATCCTGATGGTGCAATGAGCAAGGGTCTCACATCTGAGAATACCCTTCCACGCTTAGGGTGGACAAAAATATTTACAACAAGGGGTGGCGAGGGACAGAGTCTCTGAATTAAGCAGAAAGCTCTCACCCAGTCAAGAGATCAGGGCTAGATCCAACACAGTTTTTTAGCTCACTGCACCATCCCAGTTTCAGAACCTGGCTGTATGCAAATTAGTCTGTTCCTGTCCCAGTGCATGATGGGAACAGGGCAAACCAAACTACAAAAGCCAATTCTTACACTGGGAAGGAAACAAGCTCCCGGGGACTGGTTTCTGGCATTACAGCCGTCTTCGGCCCGGTTTGCTTGAATCCTGATGGTGCAATGAGCAAGGGTCTCACATCTGAGAATACCCTTCCACGCTTAGGGTGGACAAAAATATTTACAACAAGGGGTGGTGAGGGACAGAGTCTCTGAATTAAGCAGAAAGCTCTCACCCAGTCAAGAGATCAGGGCTAGATCCAACACCGTTTTTTAGCTCACTGCACCATCCCAGTTTCAGAACCTGGCTGTATGCAAATTAGTCTGTTCCTGTCCCAGTGCATGATGGGAACAGGGCAAACCAAACTACAAAAGCCAATTCTTACACTGGGAAGGAAACAAGCTCCCGGGGACCAGTTTCTGGCATTACAGCCGTCTTCGGCCCGGTTTGCTTGAATCCTGATGGTGCAATGAGCAAGGGTCTCACATCTGAGAATACCCTTCCACGCTTAGGGTGGACAAAAATATTTACAACAAGGGGTGGTGAGGGTCAGAGTCTCTGAATTAAGCAGAAAGCTCTCACCCAGTCAAGAGATCAGGGCTAGATCCAACACCGTTTTTTAGCTCACTGCACCATCCCAGTTTCAGAACCTGGCTGTATGCAAATTAGTCTGTTCCTGTGCCAGTGCATGATGGGAACAGGGCAAACCAAACTACAAAAGCCAATTCTTACACTGGGAAGGAAACAAGCTCCCGGGGACCGGTTTCTGGCATTACAGCCGTCTTCGGCCCGGTTTGCTTGAATCCTGATGGTGCAATGAGCAAGGGTCTCACATCTGAGAATACCCTTCCACGCTTAGGGTGGACAAAAATATTTACAACAAGGGGTGGTGAGGGACAGAGTCTCTGAATTAAGCAGAAAGCTCTCACCCAGTCAAGAGATCAGGGCTAGATCCAACACCGTTTTTTAGCTCACTGCACCATCCCAGTTTCAGAACCTGGCTGTATGCAAATTAGTCTGTTCCTGTCCCAGTGCATGATGGGAACAGGGCAAACCAAACTACAAAAGCCAATTCTTACACTGGGAAGGAAACAAGCTCCCGGGGACCGGTTTCTGGCATTACAGCCGTCTTCGGCCCGGTTTGCTTGAATCCTGATGGTGCAATGAGCAAGGGTCTCACATCTGAGAATACCCTTCCACGCTTAGGGTGGACAAAAATATTTACAACAAGGGGTGGTGAGGGACAGAGTCTCTGAATTAAGCAGAAAGCTCTCACCCAGTCAAGAGATCAGGGCTAGATCCAACACCGTTTTTTAGCTCACTGCACCATCCCAGTTTCAGAACCTGGCTGTATGCAAATTAGTCTGTTCCTGTCCCAGTGCATGATGGGAACAGGGCAAACCAAACTACAAAAGCCAATTCTTACACTGGGAAGGAAACAAGCTCCCGGGGACCGGTTTCTGGCATTACAGCCGTCTTCGGCCCGGTTTGCTTGAATCCTGATGGTGCAATGAGCAAGGGTCTCACATCTGAGAATACCCTTCCACGCTTAGGGTGGACAAAAATATTTACAACAAGGGGTGGTGAGGGACAGAGTCTCTGAATTAAGCAGAAAGCTCTCACCCAGTCAAGAGATCAGGGCTAGATCCAACACCGTTTTTTAGCTCACTGCACCATCCCAGTTTCAGAACCTGGCTGTATGCAAATTAGTCTGTTCCTGTCCCAGTGCATGATGGGAACAGGGCAAACCAAACTACAAAAGCCAATTCTTACACTGGGAAGGAAACAAGCTCCCGGGGACCGGTTTCTGGCATTACAGCCGTCTTCGGCCCGGTTTGCTTGAATCCTGATGGTGCAATGAGCAAGGGTCTCACATCTGAGAATACCCTTCCACGCTTAGGGTGGACAAAAATATTTACAACAAGGGGTGGTGAGGGACAGAGTCTCTGAATTAAGCAGAAAGCTCTCACCCAGTCAAGAGATCAGGGCTAGATCCAACACCGTTTTTTAGCTCACTGCACCATCCCAGTTTCAGAACCTGGCTGTATGCAAATTAGTCTGTTCCTGTCCCAGTGCATGATGGGAACAGGGCAAACCAAACTACAAAAGCCAATTCTTACACTGGGAAGGAAACAAGCTCCCGGGGACCGGTTTCTGGCATTACAGCCGTCTTCGGCCCGGTTTGCTTGAATCCTGATGGTGCAATGAGCAAGGGTCTCACATCTGAGAATACCCTTCCACGCTTAGGGTGGACAAAAATATTTACAACAAGGGGTGGTGAGGGACAGAGTCTCTGAATTAAGCAGAAAGCTCTCACCCAGTCAAGAGATCAGGGCAAGATCCAACACCGTTTTTTAGCTCACTGCACCATCCCAGTTTCAGAACCTGGCTGTATGCAAATTAGTCTGTTCCTGTCCCAGTGCATGATGGGAACAGGGCAAACCAAACTACAAAAGCCAATTCTTACACTGGGAAGGAAACAAGCTCCCGGGGACCGGTTTCTGGCATTACAGCCGTCTTCGGCCTGTTTTGCTTGAATCCTGATGGTGCAATGAGCAAGGGTCTCACATCTGAGAATACCCTTCCACGCTTAGGGTGGACAAAAATATTTACAACAAGGGGTGGTGAGGGACAGAGTCTCTGAATTAAGCAGAAAGCTCTCACCCAGTCAAGAGATCAGGGCTAGATCCAACACCGTTTTTTAGCTCACTGCACCATCCCAGTTTCAGAACCTGGCTGTATGCAAATTAGTCTGTTCCTGTCTCAGTGCATGATGGGAACAGGGCAAACCAAACTACAAAATCCAATTCTTACACTGGGAAGGAAACAAGCTCCCGGGGACCGGTTTCTGGCATTACAGCCGTCTTCGGCCCGGTTTGCTTGAATCCTGATGGTGCAATGAGCAAGGGTCTCACATCTGAGAATACCCTTCCACGCTTAGGGTGGACAAAAATATTTACAACAAGGGGTGGCGAGGGACAGAGTCTCTGAATTAAGCAGAAAGCTCTCACCCAGTCAAGAGATCAGGGCTAGATCCAACACAGTTTTTTAGCTCACTGCACCATCCCAGTTTCAGAACCTGGCTGTATGCAAATTAGTCTGTTCCTGTCCCAGTGCATGATGGGAACAGGGCAAACCAAACTACAAAAGCCAATTCTTACACTGGGAAGGAAACAAGCTCCCGGGGACTGGTTTCTGGCATTACAGCCGTCTTCGGCCCGGTTTGCTTGAATCCTGATGGTGCAATGAGCAAGGGTCTCACATCTGAGAATACCCTTCCACGCTTAGGGTGGACAAAAATATTTACAACAAGGGGTGGTGAGGGACAGAGTCTCTGAATTAAGCAGAAAGCTCTCACCCAGTCAAGAGATCAGGGCTAGATCCAACACCGTTTTTTAGCTCACTGCACCATCCCAGTTTCAGAACCTGGCTGTATGCAAATTAGTCTGTTCCTGTCCCAGTGCATGATGGGAACAGGGCAAACCAAACTACAAAAGCCAATTCTTACACTGGGAAGGAAACAAGCTCCCGGGGACCAGTTTCTGGCATTACAGCCGTCTTCGGCCCGGTTTGCTTGAATCCTGATGGTGCAATGAGCAAGGGTCTCACATCTGAGAATACCCTTCCACGCTTAGGGTGGACAAAAATATTTACAACAAGGGGTGGTGAGGGTCAGAGTCTCTGAATTAAGCAGAAAGCTCTCACCCAGTCAAGAGATCAGGGCTAGATCCAACACCGTTTTTTAGCTCACTGCACCATCCCAGTTTCAGAACCTGGCTGTATGCAAATTAGTCTGTTCCTGTGCCAGTGCATGATGGGAACAGGGCAAACCAAACTACAAAAGCCAATTCTTACACTGGGAAGGAAACAAGCTCCCGGGGACCGGTTTCTGGCATTACAGCCGTCTTCGGCCCGGTTTGCTTGAATCCTGATGGTGCAATGAGCAAGGGTCTCACATCTGAGAATACCCTTCCACGCTTAGGGTGGACAAAAATATTTACAACAAGGGGTGGTGAGGGACAGAGTCTCTGAATTAAGCAGAAAGCTCTCACCCAGTCAAGAGATCAGGGCTAGATCCAACACCGTTTTTTAGCTCACTGCACCATCCCAGTTTCAGAACCTGGCTGTATGCAAATTAGTCTGTTCCTGTCCCAGTGCATGATGGGAACAGGGCAAACCAAACTACAAAAGCCAATTCTTACACTGGGAAGGAAACAAGCTCCCGGGGACCGGTTTCTGGCATTACAGCCGTCTTCGGCCCGGTTTGCTTGAATCCTGATGGTGCAATGAGCAAGGGTCTCACATCTGAGAATACCCTTCCACGCTTAGGGTGGACAAAAATATTTACAACAAGGGGTGGTGAGGGACAGAGTCTCTGAATTAAGCAGAAAGCTCTCACCCAGTCAAGAGATCAGGGCTAGATCCAACACCGTTTTTTAGCTCACTGCACCATCCCAGTTTCAGAACCTGGCTGTATGCAAATTAGTCTGTTCCTGTCCCAGTGCATGATGGGAACAGGGCAAACCAAACTACAAAAGCCAATTCTTACACTGGGAAGGAAACAAGCTCCCGGGGACCGGTTTCTGGCATTACAGCCGTCTTCGGCCCGGTTTGCTTGAATCCTGATGGTGCAATGAGCAAGGGTCTCACATCTGAGAATACCCTTCCACGCTTAGGGTGGACAAAAATATTTACAACAAGGGGTGGTGAGGGACAGAGTCTCTGAATTAAGCAGAAAGCTCTCACCCAGTCAAGAGATCAGGGCTAGATCCAACACCGTTTTTTAGCTCACTGCACCATCCCAGTTTCAGAACCTGGCTGTATGCAAATTAGTCTGTTCCTGTCCCAGTGCATGATGGGAACAGGGCAAACCAAACTACAAAAGCCAATTCTTACACTGGGAAGGAAACAAGCTCCCGGGGACCGGTTTCTGGCATTACAGCCGTCTTCGGCCCGGTTTGCTTGAATCCTGATGGTGCAATGAGCAAGGGTCTCACATCTGAGAATACCCTTCCACGCTTAGGGTGGACAAAAATATTTACAACAAGGGGTGGTGAGGGACAGAGTCTCTGAATTAAGCAGAAAGCTCTCACCCAGTCAAGAGATCAGGGCTAGATCCAACACCGTTTTTTAGCTCACTGCACCATCCCAGTTTCAGAACCTGGCTGTATGCAAATTAGTCTGTTCCTGTCCCAGTGCATGATGGGAACAGGGCAAACCAAACTACAAAAGCCAATTCTTACACTGGGAAGGAAACAAGCTCCCGGGGACCGGTTTCTGGCATTACAGCCGTCTTCGGCCCGGTTTGCTTGAATCCTGATGGTGCAATGAGCAAGGGTCTCACATCTGAGAATACCCTTCCACGCTTAGGGTGGACAAAAATATTTACAACAAGGGGTGGTGAGGGACAGAGTCTCTGAATTAAGCAGAAAGCTCTCACCCAGTCAAGAGATCAGGGCAAGATCCAACACCGTTTTTTAGCTCACTGCACCATCCCAGTTTCAGAACCTGGCTGTATGCAAATTAGTCTGTTCCTGTCCCAGTGCATGATGGGAACAGGGCAAACCAAACTACAAAAGCCAATTCTTACACTGGGAAGGAAACAAGCTCCCGGGGACCGGTTTCTGGCATTACAGCCGTCTTCGGCCTGTTTTGCTTGAATCCTGATGGTGCAATGAGCAAGGGTCTCACATCTGAGAATACCCTTCCACGCTTAGGGTGGACAAAAATATTTACAACAAGGGGTGGTGAGGGACAGAGTCTCTGAATTAAGCAGAAAGCTCTCACCCAGTCAAGAGATCAGGGCTAGATCCAACACCGTTTTTTAGCTCACTGCACCATCCCAGTTTCAGAACCTGGCTGTATGCAAATTAGTCTGTTCCTGTCTCAGTGCATGATGGGAACAGGGCAAACCAAACTACAAAAGCCAATTCTTACACTGGGAAGGAAACAAGCTCCCGGGGACCGGTTTCTGGCATTACAGCCGTCTTCGGCCCGGTTTGCTTGAATCCTGATGGTGCAATGAGCAAGGGTCTCACATCTGAGAATACCCTTCCACGCTTAGGGTGGACAAAAATATTTACAACAAGGGGTGGTGAGGGACAGAGTCTCTGAATTAAGCAGAAAGCTCTCACCCAGTCAAGAGATCAGGGCTAAATCCAACACCGTTTTTTAGCTCACTGCACCATCCCAGTTTCAGAACCTGGCTGTATGCAAATTAGTCTGTTCCTGTCCCAGTGCATGATGGGAACAGGGCAAACCAAACTACAAAAGCCAATTCTTACACTGGGAAGGAAACAAGCTCCCGGGGACCGGTTTCTGGCATTACAGCCGTCTTCGGCCCGGTTTGCTTGAATCCTGATGGTGCAATGAGCAAGGGTCTCACATCTGAGAATACCCTTCCACGCTTAGGGTGGACAAAAATATTTACAACAAGGGGTGGTGAGGGACAGAGTCTCTGAATTAAGCAGAAAGCTCTCACCCAGTCAAGAGATCAGGGCTAGATCCAACACCGTTTTTTAGCTCACTGCACCATCCCAGTTTCAGAACCTGGCTGTATGCAAATTAGTCTGTTCCTGTCCCAGTGCATGATGGGAACAGGGCAAACCAAACTACAAAAGCCAATTCTTACACTGGGAAGGAAACAAGCTCCCGGGGACCGGTTTCTGGCATTACAGCCGTCTTCGGCCCGGTTTGCTTGAATCCTGATGGTGCAATGAGCAAGGGTCTCACATCTGAGAATACCCTTCCACGCTTAGGGTGGACAAAAATATTTACAACAAGGGGTGGTGAGGGACAGAGTCTCTGAATTAAGCAGAAAGCTCTCACCCAGTCAAGAGATCAGGGCTAGATCCAACACCGTTTTTTAGCTCACTGCACCATCCCAGTTTCAGAACCTGGCTGTATGCAAATTAGTCTGTTCCTGTCCCAGTGGATGATGGGAACAGGGCAAACCAAACTACAAAAGCCAATTCTTACACTGGGAAGGAAACAAGCTCCCGGGGACCGGTTTCTGGCATTACAGCCGTCTTCGGCCCGGTTTGCTTGAATCCTGATGGTGCAATGAGCAAGGGTCTCACATCTGAGAATACCCTTCCACGCTTAGGGTGGACAAAAATATTTACAACAAGGGTGGTGAGGGACAGAGTCTCTGAATTAAGCAGAAAGCTCTCACCCAGTCAAGAGATCAGGGCTAGATCCAACACCGTTTTTTAGCTCACTGCACCATCCCAGTTTCAGAACCTGGCTGTATGCAAATTAGTCTGTTCCTGTCCCAGTGCATGATGGGAACAGGGCAAACCAAACTACAAAAGCCAATTCTTACACTGGGAAGGAAACAAGCTCCCGGGGACCGGTTTCTGGCATTACAGCCGTCTTCGGCCCGGTTTGCTTGAATCCTGATGGTGCAATGAGCAAGGGTCTCACATCTGAGAATACCCTTCCACGCTTAGGGTGGACAAAAATATTTACAACAAGGGGTGGTGAGGGACAGAGTCTCTGAATTAAGCAGAAAGCTCTCACCCAGTCAAGAGATCAGGGCTAGATCCAACACCGTTTTTTAGCTCACTGCACCATCCCAGTTTCAGAACCTGGCTGTATGCAAATTAGTCTGTTCCTGTCCCAGTGCATGATGGGAACAGGGCAAACCAAACTACAAAAGCCAATTCTTACACTGGGAAGGAAACAAGCTCCCGGGGACCGGTTTCTGGCATTACAGCCGTCTTCGGCCCGGTTTGCTTGAATCCTGATGGTGCAATGAGCAAGGGTCTCACATCTGAGAATACCCTTCCACGCTTAGGGTGGACAAAAATATTTACAACAAGGGGTGGTGAGGGACAGAGTCTCTGAATTAAGCAGAAAGCTCTCACCCAGTCAAGAGATCAGGGCTAGATCCAACACCGTTTTTTAGCTCACTGCACCATCCCAGTTTCAGAACCTGGCTGTATGCAAATTAGTCTGTTCCTGTCCCAGTGCATGATGGGAACAGGGCAAACCAAACTACAAAAGCCAATTCTTACACTGGGAAGGAAACAAGCTCCCGGGGACCGGTTTCTGGCATTACAGCCGTCTTCGGCCCGGTTTGCTTGAATCCTGATGGTGCAATGAGCAAGGGTCTCACATCTGAGAATACCCTTCCACGCTTAGGGTGGACAAAAATATTTACAACAAGGGGTGGTGAGGGACAGAGTCTCTGAATTAAGCAGAAAGCTCTCACCCAGTCAAGAGATCAGGGCTAGATCCAACACCGTTTTTTAGCTCACTGCACCATCCCAGTTTCAGAACCTGGCTGTATGCAAATTAGTCTGTTCCTGTCCCAGTGGATGATGGGAACAGGGCAAACCAAACTACAAAAGCCAATTCTTACACTGGGAAGGAAACAAGCTCCCGGGGACCGGTTTCTGGCATTACAGCCGTCTTCGGCCCGGTTTGATTGAATCCTGATGGTGCAATGAGCAAGGGTCTCACATCTGAGAATACCCTTCCACGCTTAGGGTGGACAAAAATATTTACAACAAGGGGTGGTGAGGGACAGAGTCTCTGAATTAAGCAGAAAGCTCTCACCCAGTCAAGAGATCAGGGCTAGATCCAACACCGTTTTTTAGCTCACTGCACCATCCCAGTTTCAGAACCTGGCTGTATGCAAATTAGTCTGTTCCTGTCCCAGTGCATGATGGGAACAGGGCAAACCAAACTACAAAAGCCAATTCTTACACTGGGAAGGAAACAAGCTCCCGGGGACCGGTTTCTGGCATTACAGCCGTCTTCGGCCCGGTTTGCTTGAATCCTGATGGTGCAATGAGCAAGGGTCTCACATCTGAGAATACCCTTCCACGCTTAGGGTGGACAAAAATATTTACAACAAGGGGTGGTGAGGGACAGAGTCTCTGAATTAAGCAGAAAGCTCTCACCCAGTCAAGAGATCAGGGCTAGATCCAACACCGTTTTTTAGCTCACTGCACCATCCCAGTTTCAGAACCTGGCTGTATGCAAATTAGTCTGTTCCTGTCCCAGTGCATGATGGGAACAGGGCAAACCAAACTACAAAAGCCAATTCTTACACTGGGAAGGAAACAAGCTCCCGGGGACCGGTTTCTGGCATTACAGCCGTCTTCGGCCCGGTTTGCTTGAATCCTGATGGTGCAATGAGCAAGGGTCTCACATCTGAGAATACCCTTCCACGCTTAGGGTGGACAAAAATATTTACAACAAGGGGTGGTGAGGGACAGAGTCTCTGAATTAAGCAGAAAGCTCTCACCCAGTCAAGAGATCAGGGCTAGATCCAACACCGTTTTTTAGCTCACTGCACCATCCCAGTTTCAGAACCTGGCTGTATGCAAATTAGTCTGTTCCTGTCCCAGTGCATGATGGGAACAGGGCAAACCAAACTACAAAAGCCAATTCTTACACTGGGAAGGAAACAAGCTCCCGGGGACCGGTTTCTGGCATTACAGCCGTCTTCGGCCCGGTTTGCTTGAATCCTGATGGTGCAATGAGCAAGGGTCTCACATCTGAGAATACCCTTCCACGCTTAGGGTGGACAAAAATATTTACAACAAGGGGTGGTGAGGGACAGAGTCTCTGAATTAAGCAGAAAGCTCTCACCCAGTCAAGAGATCAGGGCTAGATCCAACACCGTTTTTTAGCTCACTGCACCATCCCAGTTTCAGAACCTGGCTGTATGCAAATTAGTCTGTTCCTGTCCCAGGGCATGATGGGAACAGGGCAAACCAAACTACAAAAGCCAATTCTTACACTGGGAAGGAAACAAGCTCCCGGGGACCGGTTTCTGGCATTACAGCCGTCTTCGGCCCGGTTTGCTTGAATCCTGATGGTGCAATGAGCAAGGGTCTCACATCTGAGAATACCCTTCCACGCTTAGGGTGGACAAAAATATTTACAACAAGGGGTGGTGAGGGACAGAGTCTCTGAATTAAGCAGAAAGCTCTCACCCAGTCAAGAGATCAGGGCTAGATCCAACACCGTTTTTTAGCTCACTGCACCATCCCAGTTTCAGAACCTGGCTGTATGCAAATTAGTCTGTTCCTGTCCCAGTGCATGATGGGAACAGGGCAAACCAAACTACAAAAGCCAATTCTTACACTGGGAAGGAAACAAGCTCCCGGGGACCGGTTTCTGGCATTACAGCCGTCTTCGGCCCGGTTTGCTTGAATCCTGATGGTGCAATGAGCAAGGGTCTCACATCTGAGAATACCCTTCCACGCTTAGGGTGGACAAAAATATTTACAACAAGGGGTGGTGAGGGACAGAGTCTCTGAATTAAGCAGAAAGCTCTCACCCAGTCAAGAGATCAGGGCTAGATCCAACACCGTTTTTTAGCTCACTGCACCATCCCAGTTTCAGAACCTGGCTGTATGCAAATTAGTCTGTTCCTGTCCCAGTGCATGATGGGAACAGGGCAAACCAAACTACAAAAGCCAATTCTTACACTGGGAAGGAAACAAGCTCCCGGGGACCAGTTTCTGGCATTACAGCCGTCTTCGGCCAGGTTTGCTTGAATCCTGATGGTGCAATGAGCAAGGGTCTCACATCTGAGAATACCCTTCCACGCTTAGGGTGGACAAAAATATTTACAACAAGGGGTGGTGAGGGACAGAGTCTCTGAATTAAGCAGAAAGCTCTCACCCAGTCAAGAGATCAGGGCTAGATCCAACACCGTTTTTTAGCTCACTGCACCATCCCAGTTTCAGAACCTGGCTGTATGCAAATTAGTCTGTTCCTGTCCCAGTGCATGATGGGAACAGGGCAAACCAAACTACAAAAGCCAATTCTTACACTGGGAAGGAAACAAGCTCCCGGGGACCGGTTTCTGGCATTACAGCCGTCTTCGGCCCGGTTTGCTTGAATCCTGATGGTGCAATGAGCAAGGGTCTCACATCTGAGAATACCCTTCCACGCTTAGGGTGGACAAAAATATTTACAACAAGGGGTGGTGAGGGACAGAGTCTCTGAATTAAGCAGAAAGCTCTCACCCAGTCAAGAGATCAGGGCTAGATCCAACACCGTTTTTTAGCTCACTGCACCATCCCAGTTTCAGAACCTGGCTGTATGCAAATTAGTCTGTTCCTGTCCCAGTGCATGATGGGAACAGGGCAAACCAAACTACAAAAGCCAATTCTTACACTGGGAAGGAAACAAGCTCCCGGGGACCGGTTTCTGGCATTACAGCCGTCTTCGGCCCGGTTTGCTTGAATCCTGATGGTGCAATGAGCAAGGGTCTCACATCTGAGAATACCCTTCCACGCTTAGGGTGGACAAAAATATTTACAACAAGGGGTGGTGAGGGACAGAGTCTCTGAATTAAGCAGAAAGCTCTCACCCAGTCAAGAGATCAGGGCTAGATCCAACACCGTTTTTTAGCTCACTGCACCATCCCAGTTTCAGAACCTGGCTGTATGCAAATTAGTCTGTTCCTGTCCCAGTGCATGATGGGAACAGGGCAAACCAAACTACAAAAGCCAATTCTTACACTGGGAAGGAAACAAGCTCCCGGGGACCGGTTTCTGGCATTACAGCCGTCTTCGGCCCGGTTTGCTTGAATCCTGATGGTGCAATGAGCAAGGGTCTCACATCTGAGAATACCCTTCCACGCTTAGGGTGGACAAAAATATTTACAACAAGGGGTGGTGAGGGACAGAGTCTCTGAATTAAGCAGAAAGCTCTCACCCAGTCAAGAGATCAGGGCAAGATCCAACACCGTTTTTTAGCTCACTGCACCATCCCAGTTTCAGAACCTGGCTGTATGCAAATTAGTCTGTTCCTGTCCCAGTGCATGATGGGAACAGGGCAAACCAAACTACAAAAGCCAATTCTTACACTGGGAAGGAAACAAGCTCCCGGGGACCGGTTTCTGGCATTACAGCCGTCTTCGGCCTGTTTTGCTTGAATCCTGATGGTGCAATGAGCAAGGGTCTCACATCTGAGAATACCCTTCCACGCTTAGGGTGGACAAAAATATTTACAACAAGGGGTGGTGAGGGACAGAGTCTCTGAATTAAGCAGAAAGCTCTCACCCAGTCAAGAGATCAGGGCTAGATCCAACACCGTTTTTTAGCTCACTGCACCATCCCAGTTTCAGAACCTGGCTGTATGCAAATTAGTCTGTTCCTGTCTCAGTGCATGATGGGAACAGGGCAAACCAAACTACAAAAGCCAATTCTTACACTGGGAAGGAAACAAGCTCCCGGGGACCGGTTTCTGGCATTACAGCCGTCTTCGGCCCGGTTTGCTTGAATCCTGATGGTGCAATGAGCAAGGGTCTCACATCTGAGAATACCCTTCCACGCTTAGGGTGGACAAAAATATTTACAACAAGGGGTGGTGAGGGACAGAGTCTCTGAATTAAGCAGAAAGCTCTCACCCAGTCAAGAGATCAGGGCTAAATCCAACACCGTTTTTTAGCTCACTGCACCATCCCAGTTTCAGAACCTGGCTGTATGCAAATTAGTCTGTTCCTGTCCCAGTGCATGATGGGAACAGGGCAAACCAAACTACAAAAGCCAATTCTTACACTGGGAAGGAAACAAGCTCCCGGGGACCGGTTTCTGGCATTACAGCCGTCTTCGGCCCGGTTTGCTTGAATCCTGATGGTGCAATGAGCAAGGGTCTCACATCTGAGAATACCCTTCCACGCTTAGGGTGGACAAAAATATTTACAACAAGGGGTGGTGAGGGACAGAGTCTCTGAATTAAGCAGAAAGCTCTCACCCAGTCAAGAGATCAGGGCTAGATCCAACACCGTTTTTTAGCTCACTGCACCATCCCAGTTTCAGAACCTGGCTGTATGCAAATTAGTCTGTTCCTGTCCCAGTGCATGATGGGAACAGGGCAAACCAAACTACAAAAGCCAATTCTTACACTGGGAAGGAAACAAGCTCCCGGGGACCGGTTTCTGGCATTACAGCCGTCTTCGGCCCGGTTTGCTTGAATCCTGATGGTGCAATGAGCAAGGGTCTCACATCTGAGAATACCCTTCCACGCTTAGGGTGGACAAAAATATTTACAACAAGGGGTGGTGAGGGACAGAGTCTCTGAATTAAGCAGAAAGCTCTCACCCAGTCAAGAGATCAGGGCTAGATCCAACACCGTTTTTTAGCTCACTGCACCATCCCAGTTTCAGAACCTGGCTGTATGCAAATTAGTCTGTTCCTGTCCCAGTGGATGATGGGAACAGGGCAAACCAAACTACAAAAGCCAATTCTTACACTGGGAAGGAAACAAGCTCCCGGGGACCGGTTTCTGGCATTACAGCCGTCTTCGGCCCGGTTTGCTTGAATCCTGATGGTGCAATGAGCAAGGGTCTCACATCTGAGAATACCCTTCCACGCTTAGGGTGGACAAAAATATTTACAACAAGGGGTGGTGAGGGACAGAGTCTCTGAATTAAGCAGAAAGCTCTCACCCAGTCAAGAGATCAGGGCTAGATCCAACACCGTTTTTTAGCTCACTGCACCATCCCAGTTTCAGAACCTGGCTGTATGCAAATTAGTCTGTTCCTGTCCCAGTGCATGATGGGAACAGGGCAAACCAAACTACAAAAGCCAATTCTTACACTGGGAAGGAAACAAGCTCCCGGGGACCGGTTTCTGGCATTACAGCCGTCTTCGGCCCGGTTTGCTTGAATCCTGATGGTGCAATGAGCAAGGGTCTCACATCTGAGAATACCCTTCCACGCTTAGGGTGGACAAAAATATTTACAACAAGGGGTGGTGAGGGACAGAGTCTCTGAATTAAGCAGAAAGCTCTCACCCAGTCAAGAGATCAGGGCTAGATCCAACACCGTTTTTTAGCTCACTGCACCATCCCAGTTTCAGAACCTGGCTGTATGCAAATTAGTCTGTTCCTGTCCCAGTGCATGATGGGAACAGGGCAAACCAAACTACAAAAGCCAATTCTTACACTGGGAAGGAAACAAGCTCCCGGGGACCGGTTTCTGGCATTACAGCCGTCTTCGGCCCGGTTTGCTTGAATCCTGATGGTGCAATGAGCAAGGGTCTCACATCTGAGAATACCCTTCCACGCTTAGGGTGGACAAAAATATTTACAACAAGGGGTGGTGAGGGACAGAGTCTCTGAATTAAGCAGAAAGCTCTCACCCAGTCAAGAGATCAGGGCTAGATCCAACACCGTTTTTTAGCTCACTGCACCATCCCAGTTTCAGAACCTGGCTGTATGCAAATTAGTCTGTTCCTGTCCCAGTGCATGATGGGAACAGGGCAAACCAAACTACAAAAGCCAATTCTTACACTGGGAAGGAAACAAGCTCCCGGGGACCGGTTTCTGGCATTACAGCCGTCTTCGGCCCGGTTTGCTTGAATCCTGATGGTGCAATGAGCAAGGGTCTCACATCTGAGAATACCCTTCCACGCTTAGGGTGGACAAAAATATTTACAACAAGGGGTGGTGAGGGACAGAGTCTCTGAATTAAGCAGAAAGCTCTCACCCAGTCAAGAGATCAGGGCTAGATCCAACACCGTTTTTTAGCTCACTGCACCATCCCAGTTTCAGAACCTGGCTGTATGCAAATTAGTCTGTTCCTGTCCCAGTGGATGATGGGAACAGGGCAAACCAAACTACAAAAGCCAATTCTTACACTGGGAAGGAAACAAGCTCCCGGGGACCGGTTTCTGGCATTACAGCCGTCTTCGGCCCGGTTTGCTTGAATCCTGATGGTGCAATGAGCAAGGGTCTCACATCTGAGAATACCCTTCCACGCTTAGGGTGGACAAAAATATTTACAACAAGGGGTGGTGAGGGACAGAGTCTCTGAATTAAGCAGAAAGCTCTCACCCAGTCAAGAGATCAGGGCTAGATCCAACACCGTTTTTTAGCTCACTGCACCATCCCAGTTTCAGAACCTGGCTGTATGCAAATTAGTCTGTTCCTGTCCCAGTGCATGATGGGAACAGGGCAAACCAAACTACAAAAGCCAATTCTTACACTGGGAAGGAAACAAGCTCCCGGGGACCGGTTTCTGGCATTACAGCCGTCTTCGGCCCGGTTTGCTTGAATCCTGATGGTGCAATGAGCAAGGGTCTCACATCTGAGAATACCCTTCCACGCTTAGGGTGGACAAAAATATTTACAACAAGGGGTGGTGAGGGACAGAGTCTCTGAATTAAGCAGAAAGCTCTCACCCAGTCAAGAGATCAGGGCTAGATCCAACACCGTTTTTTAGCTCACTGCACCATCCCAGTTTCAGAACCTGGCTGTATGCAAATTAGTCTGTTCCTGTCCCAGTGCATGATGGGAACAGGGCAAACCAAACTACAAAAGCCAATTCTTACACTGGGAAGGAAACAAGCTCCCGGGGACCGGTTTCTGGCATTACAGCCGTCTTCGGCCCGGTTTGCTTGAATCCTGATGGTGCAATGAGCAAGGGTCTCACATCTGAGAATACCCTTCCACGCTTAGGGTGGACAAAAATATTTACAACAAGGGGTGGTGAGGGACAGAGTCTCTGAATTAAGCAGAAAGCTCTCACCCAGTCAAGAGATCAGGGCTAGATCCAACACCGTTTTTTAGCTCACTGCACCATCCCAGTTTCAGAACCTGGCTGTATGCAAATTAGTCTGTTCCTGTCCCAGTGCATGATGGGAACAGGGCAAACCAAACTACAAAAGCCAATTCTTACACTGGGAAGGAAACAAGCTCCCGGGGACCGGTTTCTGGCATTACAGCCGTCTTCGGCCCGGTTTGCTTGAATCCTGATGGTGCAATGAGCAAGGGTCTCACATCTGAGAATACCCTTCCACGCTTAGGGTGGACAAAAATATTTACAACAAGGGGTGGTGAGGGACAGAGTCTCTGAATTAAGCAGAAAGCTCTCACCCAGTCAAGAGATCAGGGCTAGATCCAACACCGTTTTTTAGCTCACTGCACCATCCCAGTTTCAGAACCTGGCTGTATGCAAATTAGTCTGTTCCTGTCCCAGGGCATGATGGGAACAGGGCAAACCAAACTACAAAAGCCAATTCTTACACTGGGAAGGAAACAAGCTCCCGGGGACCGGTTTCTGGCATTACAGCCGTCTTCGGCCCGGTTTGCTTGAATCCTGATGGTGCAATGAGCAAGGGTCTCACATCTGAGAATACCCTTCCACGCTTAGGGTGGACAAAAATATTTACAACAAGGGGTGGTGAGGGACAGAGTCTCTGAATTAAGCAGAAAGCTCTCACCCAGTCAAGAGATCAGGGCTAGATCCAACACCGTTTTTTAGCTCACTGCACCATCCCAGTTTCAGAACCTGGCTGTATGCAAATTAGTCTGTTCCTGTCCCAGTGCATGATGGGAACAGGGCAAACCAAACTACAAAAGCCAATTCTTACACTGGGAAGGAAACAAGCTCCCGGGGACCGGTTTCTGGCATTACAGCCGTCTTCGGCCCGGTTTGCTTGAATCCTGATGGTGCAATGAGCAAGGGTCTCACATCTGAGAATACCCTTCCACGCTTAGGGTGGACAAAAATATTTACAACAAGGGGTGGTGAGGGACAGAGTCTCTGAATTAAGCAGAAAGCTCTCACCCAGTCAAGAGATCAGGGCTAGATCCAACACCGTTTTTTAGCTCACTGCACCATCCCAGTTTCAGAACCTGGCTGTATGCAAATTAGTCTGTTCCTGTCCCAGTGCATGATGGGAACAGGGCAAACCAAACTACAAAAGCCAATTCTTACACTGGGAAGGAAACAAGCTCCCGGGGACCGGTTTCTGGCATTACAGCCGTCTTCGGCCCGGTTTGCTTGAATCCTGATGGTGCAATGAGCAAGGGTCTCACATCTGAGAATACCCTTCCACGCTTAGGGTGGACAAAAATATTTACAACAAGGGGTGGTGAGGGACAGAGTCTCTGAATTAAGCAGAAAGCTCTCACCCAGTCAAGAGATCAGGGCTAGATCCAACACCGTTTTTTAGCTCACTGCACCATCCCAGTTTCAGAACCTGGCTGTATGCAAATTAGTCTGTTCCTGTCCCAGTGCATGATGGGAACAGGGCAAACCAAACTACAAAAGCCAATTCTTAACCTGGGAAGGAAACAAGCTCCCGGGGACCAGTTTCTGGCATTACAGCCGTCTTCGGCCCGGTTTGCTTGAATCCTGATGGTGGAATGAGCAAGGGTCTCACATCTGAGAATACCCTTCCACGCTTAGGGTGGACAAAAATATTTACAACAAGGGGTGGTGAGGGTCAGAGTCTCTGAATTAAGTAGAAAGCTCTCACCCAGTCAAGAGATCAGGGCTAGATCCAAACCGTTTTTTAGCTCACTGCACCATCCCAGTTTCAGAACCTGGCTGTATGCAAATTAGTCTGTTCCTGTCCCAGTGCATGATGGGAACAGGGCAAACCAAACTACAAAAGCCAATTCTTACACTGGGAAGGAAACAAGCTCCCGGGGACCGGTTTCTGGCATTACAGCCGTCTTCGGCCCGGTTTGCTTGACTCCTGATGGTGCAATGAGCAAGGGTCTCACATCTGAGAATACCCTTCCACGCTTAGGGTGGACAAAAATATTTACAACAAGGGGTGGTGAGGGACAGAGTCTCTGAATTAAGCAGAAAGCTCTCACCCAGTCAAGAGATCAGGGCTAGATCCAACACCGTTTTTTAGCTCACTGCACCATCCCAGTTTCAGAACCTGGCTGTATGCAAATTAGTCTGTTCCTGTCCCAGTGCATGATGGGAACAGGGCAAACCAAACTACAAAAGCCAATTCTTACACTGGGAAGGAAACAAGCTCCCGGGGACCGGTTTCTGGCATTACAGCCGTCTTCGGCCCGGTTTGCTTGAATCCTGATGGTGCAATGAGCAAGGGTCTCACATCTGAGAATACCCTTCCACGCTTAGGGTGGACAAAAATATTTACAACAAGGGGTGGTGAGGGACAGAGTCTCTGAATTAAGCAGAAAGCTCTCACCCAGTCAAGAGATCAGGGCTAGATCCAACACCGTTTTTTAGCTCACTGCACCATCCCAGTTTCAGAACCTGGCTGTATGCAAATTAGTCTGTTCCTGTCCCAGTGCATGATGGGAACAGGGCAAACCAAACTACAAAAGCCAATTCTTACACTGGGAAGGAAACAAGCTCCCGGGGACCGGTTTCTGGCATTACAGCCGTCTTCGGCCCGGTTTGCTTGAATCCTGATGGTGCAATGAGCAAGGGTCTCACATCTGAGAATACCCTTCCACGCTTAGGGTGGACAAAAATATTTACAACAAGGGGTGGTGAGGGACAGAGTCTCTGAATTAAGCAGAAAGCTCTCACCCAGTCAAGAGATCAGGGCTAGATCCAACACCGTTTTTTAGCTCACTGCACCATCCCAGTTTCAGAACCTGGCTGTATGCAAATTAGTCTGTTCCTGTCCCAGTGCATGATGGGAACAGGGCAAACCAAACTACAAAAGCCAATTCTTACACTGGGAAGGAAACAAGCTCCCAGCGACCGGTTTCTGGCATTACAGCCGTCTTCGGCCCGGTTTGCTTGAATCCTGATGGTGCAATGAGCAAGGGTCTCACATCTGAGAATACCCTTCCACGCTTAGGGTGGACAAAAATATTTACAACAAGGGGTGGTGAGGGACAGAGTCTCTGAATTAAGCAGAAAGCTCTCACCCAGGCAAGAGATCAGGGCTAGATCCAACACCGTTTTTTAGCTCACTGCACCATCCCAGTTTCAGAACCTGGCTGTATGCAAATTAGTCTGTTCCTGTCCCAGTGCATGATGGGAACAGGGCAAACCAAACTACAAAAGCCAATTCTTACACTGGGAAGGAAACAAGCTCCCGGGGACCGGTTTCTGGCATTACAGCCGTCTTCGGCCCGGTTTGCTTGAATCCTGATGGTGCAATTGTGAGAAGTTGGCCTGATATATAATGCTCACTAATTCTTAGTGATCACTTTGTATCATGCCAAGCAACCCTTATGATGATGGTTGTAATTCAACCTTGTAGACCAGTTATCCTAGTGGTAACGTGGACAAAGCAGTCTTAGGCTAAACTCTGAAAGGCATGTGAAGCCAGCTGTTATACCATACACAACCCCCTTGAATACCAAATGAAAGGGACACCACACAGATATATATTGAAAATATATATTGATTTATTAACTATTAAAATCCCCTGGACTCTTTATGAGCACAGAAGCACAAGCGTTAAATCACAAGACAGTTTAAAATACACAAAAGTTGCACAATATGGATGAGCCCTAGGGGCCACCTAAACCATATACTAAGAAAGTGGTATAAGAGATACCTAGAGGAAAGTGAAGAGGCCTAGGGCCTTGGGAATCGCTGGAGCTATTCGAGACTGGAGTTAACTAAGTCGGGAAAGGCCCACGGGACTCGGGTGCAGTGTTCAAAGTGCACGCACTTCTCAATACAAAGTCTATGGTGCGTAAAAAGCACAAAGTTAGAAAGTTAGGAACCTTCCGAGTGACCTACGGAGCTGAAACTTAAAACACAGGCCCTTGGGATGTGTACCAGTGCAGGAGCACCGGCGGAGCTGAGTTACCTCACCCACAGGAAGCGGGTGCACAGGGTCGAAGTTGTGTCGGGTTTCGTCACGCTGGTCGATGGTGCTTGGAGCTGAAGATGCTGCAGGCGGCTCGATGAGAAGAGTTCCGGTGGATCCAAGGGTGGATCTGAAGATGTGAAGACCTGAAAGCAGAGGGGACAGTGTTCAAAGTCACTAGCCAGTGACTACCGTGGAACCAGATTGGAACCAGGCGATGTCGGGTGCAAACAGGCGTTGTCGGGTAGCTTCTTTCTGCAGCCACGTGGATACCCGGGGTCGAGGACGTCCAGGAGTCGGTCACGAGCTGTCCCACGTAGGCTTCTCGCTGTTGGCGGTGTTGGCGACCTGATCGGAGCAAACAGGCCTTGGCAAATGCAAGCCACGCAGAAGTTGAAAGATGCTGTTCACTCGGACCAGCAAGGTCAGAGCGGGTGCTCCTTTTCACAGGAGCTTGGGTAGGTCTGGAGCAACCAGACCTGCTGTTTAAATCTTCGGGTTCGTCGCCAAGATGGCCGCTGACCACGTGGCTAGTGGCCGGGATGGCGCGTCGAGTGGCGCAATGCAAAAGGGCCCCACGCAGATCGTGGAGATGCTGGAGGGCTGATCTTCGGTGCGAGGGCTGCTCGGTGGTGGGGGTTCTCAATCCCCAAAGCACAACGTCGAGGATGCCTCAGAAGCTGCGCAGTCAGCTTTTCGAGTGTCTTTCAAGAGGTCCGGTCCCACGTCACTCGGTGCCTCCACGGGTCCCTTCTTCGCAGGGACTGTGGATCGGGCTCTGAGAGGTCTGGGAGTCTGGTTCTTGTTGGGCTCTGGGCTCGGTCTCCGGCGGGAGGCGGCGGCAAAGCAGACGTCGAGTTGCTGGTTGGTACCTGTGTTCACAGGGTGGCCACTCCTAGGCCACAAGGGAGATTCTCTTCAGTCTTCTGTGCAGCAGAATGTCGAAGTCCAGTCTTCTTCTTGTTTAAAGTTGATTTCGGGATGATCTGCTGTGCAATGGCACTGCTCCCCCTCTTATTCCCAAACTGGGGGTGGATCACCTACTAGGTCCCTCCTCTGGGAGGAACCAGGAAGGGGGGCGGTTACACCCCCTTTCCTTTGTCCAGCTCCGCGCCAGGACTGGGGCTGGAAGGCCCCAGAACCGGTTTGGACTGGCCTATGCACGGGGACACCTTGTGTGCCCCGGGCATGTCTGATTCTATTCAGCCCTGTCCTACCCAATACACAAAATCCTGTCTGGGGTGGTGCTCGCACCTCCCAAGGCAGGAAACCCTTTGTCCAGGCCACCATCTGCCGAGTTTCGGTCAGCAGCAGGAGGCCAGACTTGTGTCTGTGGTGGCAGCGTCCATTTTGTGAAGCTGAGGCTCTGTTTAACTTTAACCGGGGTTAAGGCTACACACATGTCGTGTCCCTCTAGAAGGGTGGAATGCTATCCCCGTCGCCAGAATTGGCGAGGGGATAGTATTCCAATTCGTATGACACCTTACTCGACATGTTTTGATAAAGCCAAACCAAAGATAGCAAATAACCGCGAGGATTATAATGCACTTAAGAGTATATGGTATGGCAATATCCCGGAACAGCTTAGGGAGTTGTTCCCGACAGCTGCAGACAGGCTCAGCTCATGCTAGAGCACCATCTCACATATTTCCAAGCACTCTGCCTCCAGGATTGATGAGGCCTTCCATAGGAGTGGCTGATAGGAACATATGTGTCCAGTTTAGGGTTAGGCACAGACATACTGTACCTAAGTAAGAGGTGGTTACACCGACTTACCCCAGCTGAGTGATCAGCCAGTTGTGTCAAATATGGAGGCCAGGCCAGGGGTGGCACAATACATGCTGCAGCCCCTGGCAGGCCTTGGCTACACCTATGCCCTGGGTACCTATGGTACACTGTTACAGGGGCCTATAAGGTGAACCAATTCCAATTGTGTTATGCACCTAAGGTACATGGAGTCCATTTTAAGGAGAGAGCAATCAGCCTGGGGCCCTGAATAGCAGGATCCCAGGCCAACTAAGTCAAAAACCAGCTAAACACCAGGCAAAAAGTTTGGGGTAACCATAGTCAGATATCCACCTTCCTACATAACCCCCCCCCCAAACGAAAGGAGATAAGGCTATCCTTGACCAGGTAAGCCTATATTGCCTAAGTGGCCATATAAGGAAGTACCAGCTCTGGCTTGGTAACCCCCTGTCTCATGGTCCACTAAGCAATCCCTCACCCTAAGGGCATCTGAGGGTCTCCACCATAGGGAATCTCTACCTGTGGTGTGTCTTTGCAAAGTCAAAGGCTGGTGTTGGGATGGAGTACTGAAGTGAGTTTCCTCTGTAGGGCTCAGCTTCCTCCAATCACTCGCCACCATGTGTGCCTTTCTTTCTCTGACTGAGTTGCACTGTGCTCTCAGGGTCAACCTCTGGCTACCTAAAGCTGGAGGCTGGGTCCCTCTGTTTGGCTTACTGGAGGGACAGGTCAGGTTTGGGGCCTTTTGGTCCCAGGTTTGGCTGTGCCCAACAATATCCATCTGGGGGAGGTCCCTAACTACTTTTAAGGGGGATCCCTCAGGAGTTTTTAAAGTTTTCACCTCACTAGGGCTACTAGTTTCGGTGCCCCTAATCTGTTGATGGGGGTGCTTTATTTGACATGGGGCCCTTTGGGTCTCACTGTCCTTCTTGTCCTCTGCAGCCCTGGGCTGACTAAGGCAAGGTAGAGAGGGGCAGGTTACCTGCTCCAGACTGGGTCCCTCCTGAGAAGGGTCCACTGCCATCAGAGGTTCTGTCAGGCCAGGCCTAACAACCTCTGGGACAGTTCCTTCATCAGGGGTAAGATCAGTTCCCTGAGGAGGCTGATCCTTTCCAAAAGTCTGGTGAGGGGGAGATTTCTCTTCCTCCTCCATGCTCTCTGTTTGGGTGGAGTGATCCATCATTTCAGGCTTCACTACCCATGTATCTGTTTGAGTTTGGGCTGTGGCCATCACAGCCCCTCCAACCTTTTCAGGAGGAGACTCAGTTTGGGTATGGGCTGTTACCAGTACAGCCCTGCTACTCTTTCCAGGAGGGAAGTTATCTAAAGATGGGGCTGAGGTTTGCTCAGCCCTCCCAACCTTTTCAGGAAGGACATCTTGAATTGGGGCTGTAGCCATTACAGCCCCACTAACCTTTCCATGGAGATTTACCATTCTAGAATGGGTTTGCTGTTCAACCTCAGCCCAGGCTGAGATTTCCAAATCATTACCCAGTAGGCAATCTACAGGCAAGTTTGCTGACACTGCCACTCTCTTTGGGCCAGTGACACCTCCCCAGCTAAGATTGACTACTGCCATGGGATGATTGGTTTCTATGCCATCAATGTTTGTCACCTGATATCTGGCATCAGGTAAAAGTTGCCTTGAGGGGACTAGCCATTCAGCCACCATGGTGATGCTAGCCCCTGTGTCTCTGAAGGCCTCAACTTTCAAACCATTGATGAGGGGCTCCTGTCTATACTTGCTCAAAGTGTTTGGGCAAGCTGTGAAATTGGCAAACCCCATGCCAGTCTCATAGACAAGAGTATCTGAGTTAGGGGACCTGGATAGGCCAGAGTCCACCTGTCCTCCAAAAGTAAACCCACCCAAATTCTTGGGGGTGCTCCCACCACCTGGGGGACCACTGCTAACAGTGACAGGAGGTGTTGGAGCCTTACCTGGAGGTATATTCTCCTTATTGCCATTCTTGGGACAACAGCTATCTGTTTTGTAATGCCCCACCTGTTTACAGGTATGACAATAAGGCTTTTTCTGGGATGTAGAAGTGTCTTGGGACCCACCCCCATTCTTGGAGTTTTGGGGCCCTGGGGAAGTCTTTTCCTTACTTTTATCCCCACCCTTCTCTTGAGGCTTGGTAGTCTCTTTCTTTTGGTCACCACCCTGGTTCTTAGGCCTGATCCTGGTTCTGACCCATTTGTCTGCCCTCCTACCCAATTCTTGTGGGGAGGTCAGATCAGAGTCAACCAGGTGCTGATGTAGAAGCTGATTTTGACAATTACTTAAGATTTGCTCTCTCATAATTAAATTATACAATCCTGTATAGTCAGTAACCTTACTTCCCAGCAACCAGCCCTCCAGAGCCTTAGTGGCACACTCAACAAATTCAGACCAGTCCTGAGTCTGTGTCTTCTGGGTATCTCTGAACATTAACCTGTACTGTTCAGTGGTTAAGCCTAACCCATCAATCAGAGCACTCTTCAGGACCATGTAGTTTCTAGAATCCTCATCACTAACTGTGAGGAGTCTGTCTCTGCCTCTACCTTCAAAGGAGAGCCACAAGATTGCTGCCCACTGCTCCTGAGGGATCTGCTGTACCATGCAGGCTCTCTCAAGTGCAGTCATCCATTTGTGGATATCATCCCCAGCTTTGTAGGGGGGCACAATCTTACTCAGGTTTCTTGTATCAAAGGACCTGTCTTTATCCTTCTGGATATTGCTGCCACCAGTGGATCCTAATCCACTCTCTCTAGGCTGTCTTGCTCTAGCAAGTTTCTCTTGGGCCAGGGCAATCTCTAACTCTTGTCTCTGGACTCTCAATTCAGCCTCTCTAATTTGAGATTCTCTCAATTTGGTCTCATGTTCCCTTCTCTGAGGGCTAGTCATCCTCCTTCTGGAGTGACCATGAGAACCTCTAGAAGCATAGGAGTTGTCAGAGTCACCTGAGTGAATCCTTCTCCTCCTAGGCTCCTGGTTAAGTCCACCTGGGGGTCTGAATGGGTTGTTACCTGATTCATTCCCAAGTTGACTTAAGTTAGCCTGGTTCAGTCTACTGACCAACACCTGACTATCTCTGTCATCATCTGACTCACTGCTTTCCACCTCCTCCTCCTCTTCTTCTTCCTCTACATCTACCTGAGGAGCTCCAGTGGTGGAGGCTTCCTCATCTACCAGGATGATAGGGGCAGGGGTGTCTACAGTGTCATCCTCTGAAGGATGGCCTCCTTCAGCATCCCCTGTGGGGTTTGCTTTAGAGGTCTTTAGAGCCTCAGACTGATCCAAGAGCTCTCTTAGGTGGTCTGTAGTAGGGGAAGGCCCTGTCTTCAGACCCCTTAAGACACAAAGCTGTCTTAATTCCTTAAAGGGAAAAATAGCAAACTGGGATGGTGCCCTTGGAGGGTCACTCTCAACAGGAGTAAGTCCACTGGACCCCTCTGTTCCAGACATTGCTCTAGTGTGGGTGGATGTGTTGCAATCTACCTACACTGGTGTTTACCTACTAAACCTATCTAGTAGTTGTAGCTAGGGTGTGCTACTCCCTTTGCTCTACAACAACTAAGTTCAGTAGAACTTAAGTATACTAGTCTTGTTTTATATGTACCTAGCAGGTACCTGTATGATCTTTCAAATGATAATCTCAAAGATTGTAATGGTAAAACAACAGCAAGCTCAGATCCCAATCCGCTGCTCACCAATGTGAGAAGTTGGCCTGATATATAATGCTCACTAATTCTTAGTGATCACTTTGTATCATGCCAAGCAACCCTTATGATGATGGTTGTAATTCAACCTTGTAGACCAGTTATCCTAGTGGTAACGTGGACAAAGCAGTCTTAGGCTAAACTCTGAAAGGCATGTGAAGCCAGCTGTTATACCATACACAACCCCCTTGAATACCAAATGAAAGGGACACCACACAGATATATATTGAAAATATATATTGATTTATTAACTATTAAAATCCCCTGGACTCTTTATGAGCACAGAAGCACAAGCGTTAAATCACAAGACAGTTTAAAATACACAAAAGTTGCACAATATGGATGAGCCCTAGGGGCCACCTAAACCATATACTAAGAAAGTGGTATAAGAGATACCTAGAGGAAAGTGAAGAGGCCTAGGGCCTTGGGAATCGCTGGAGCTATTCGAGACTGGAGTTAACTAAGTCGGGAAAGGCCCACGGGACTCAGGTGCAGTGTTCAAAGTGCACGCACTTCTCAATACAAAGTCTATGGTGCGTAAAAAGCACAAAGTTAGAAAGTTAGGAACCTTCCGAGTGACCTACGGAGCTGAAACTTAAAACACAGGCCCTTGGGATGTGTACCAGTGCAGGAGCACCGGCGGAGCTGAGTTACCTCACCCACAGGAAGCGGGTGCACAGGGTCGAAGTTGTGTCGGGTTTCGTCACGCTGGTCGATGGTGCTTGGAGCTGAAGATGCTGCAGGCGGCTCGATGAGAAGAGTTCCGGTGGATCCAAGGGTGGATCTGAAGATGTGAAGACCTGAAAGCAGAGGGGACAGTGTTCAAAGTCACTAGCCAGTGACTACCGTGGAACCAGATTGGAACCAGGCGATGTCGGGTGCAAACAGGCGTTGTCGGGTAGCTTCTTTCTGCAGCCACGTGGATACCCGAGGTCGAGGACGTCCAGGAGTCGGTCACGAGCTGTCCCACGTAGGCTTCTCGCTGTTGGCGGTGTCGGCGACCTGATCGGAGCAAACAGGCCTTGGCAAATGCAAGCCACGCAGAAGTTGAAAGATGCTGTTCACTCGGACCAGCAAGGTCAGAGCGGGTGCTCCTTTTCACAGGAGCTTGGGTAGGTCTGGAGCAACCAGACCTGCTGTTTAAATCTTCGGGTTCGTCGCCAAGATGGCCGCTGACCACGTGGCTAGTGGCCGGGATGGCGCGTCGAGTGGCGCAATGCAAAAGGGCCCCACGCAGATCGTGGAGATGCTGGAGGGCTGATCTTCGGTGCAAGGGCTGCTCGGTGGTGGGGGTTCTCAATCCCCAAAGCACAACGTCGAGGATGCCTCAGAAGCTGCGCAGTCAGCTTTTCGAGTGTCTTTCAAGAGGTCCGGTCCCACGTCACTTGGTGCCTCCACGGGTCCCTTCTTCGCAGGGACTGTGGATCGGGCTCTGAGAGGTCTGGGAGTCTGGTTCTTGTTGGGCTCTGGGCTCGGTCTCCGGCGGGAGGCGGCGGCAAAGCAGACGTCGAGTTGCTGGTTGGTACCTGTGTTCACAGGGTGGCCACTCCTAGGCCACAAGGGAGATTCTCTTCAGTCTTCTGTGCAGCAGAATGTCGAAGTCCAGTCTTCTTCTTGTTTAAAGTTGATTTCGGGATGATCTGCTGTGCAATGGCACTGCTCCCCCTCTTATTCCCAAACTGGGGGTGGATCACCTACTAGGTCCCTCCTCTGGGAGGAACCAGGAAGGGGGGCGGTTACACCCCCTTTCCTTTGTCCAGCTCCGCGCCAGGACTGGGGCTGGAAGGCCCCAGAACCGGTTTGGACTGGCCTATGCACGGGGACACCTTGTGTGCCCCGGGCATGTCTGATTCTATTCAGCCCTGTCCTACCCAATACACAAAATCCTGTCTGGGGTGGTGCTCGCACCTCCCAAGGCAGGAAACCCTTTGTCCAGGCCACCATCTGCCGAGTTTCGGTCAGCAGCAGGAGGCCAGACTTGTGTCTGTGGTGGCAGCGTCCATTTTGTGAAGCTGAGGCTCTGTTTAACTTTAACCGGGGTTAAGGCTACACACATGTCGTGTCCCTCTAGAAGGGTGGAATGCTATCCCCGTCGCCAGAATTGGCGAGGGGATAGTATTCCAATTCGTATGACACCTTACTCGACATGTTTTGATAAAGCCAAACCAAAGATAGCAAATAACCGCGAGGATTATAATGCACTTAAGAGTATATGGTATGGCAATATCCCGGAACAGCTTAGGGAGTTGTTCCCGACAGCTGCAGACAGGCTCAGCTCATGCTAGAGCACCATCTCACATATTTCCAAGCACTCTGCCTCCAGGATTGATGAGGCCTTCCATAGGAGTGGCTGATAGGAACATATGTGTCCAGTTTAGGGTTAGGCACAGACATACTGTACCTAAGTAAGAGGTGGTTACACCGACTTACCCCAGCTGAGTGATCAGCCAGTTGTGTCAAATATGGAGGCCAGGCCAGGGGTGGCACAATACATGCTGCAGCCCCTGGCAGGCCTTGGCTACACCTATGCCCTGGGTACCTATGGTACACTGTTACAGGGGCCTATAAGGTGAACCAATTCCAATTGTGTTATGCACCTAAGGTACATGGAGTCCATTTTAAGGAGAGAGCAATCAGCCTGGGGCCCTGAATAGCAGGATCCCAGGCCAACTAAGTCAAAAACCAGCTAAACACCAGGCAAAAAGTTTGGGGGTAACCATAGTCAGATATCCACCTTCCTACAGCAATGAGCAAGGGTCTCACATCTGAGAATACCCTTCCACGCTTAGGGTGGACAAAAATATTTACAACAAGGGGTGGTGAGGGACAGAGTCTCTGAATTAAGCAGAAAGCTCTCACCCAGTCAAGAGATCAGGGCTAGATCCAACACCGTTTTTTAGCTCACTGCACCATCCCAGTTCCAGAACCTGGCTGTATGCAAATTAGTCTGTTCCTGTCCCAGTGCATGATGGGAACAGGGCAAACCAAACTACAAAAGCCAATTCTTACACTGGGAAGGAAACAAGCTCCCGGGGACCGGTTTCTGGCATTACAGCCGTCTTCGGCCCGGTTTGCTTGAATCCTGATGGTGCAATGAGCAAGGGTCTCACATCTGAGAATACCCTTCCACGCTTAGGGTGGACAAAAATATTTACAACAAGGGGTGGTGAGGGACAGAGTCTCTGAATTAAGCAGAAAGCTCTCACCCAGTCAAGAGATCAGGGCTAGATCCAACACCGTTTTTTAGCTCACTGCACCATCCCAGTTTCAGAACCTGGCTGTATGCAAATTAGTCTGTTCCTGTCCCAGTGCATGATGGGAACAGGGCAAACCAAACTACAAAAGCCAATTCTTACACTGGGAAGGAAACAAGCTCCCGGGGACCGGTTTCTGGCATTACAGCCGTCTTCGGCCCGGTTTGCTTGAATCCTGATGGTGCAATGAGCAAGGGTCTCACATCTGAGAATACCCTTCCACGCTTAGGGTGGACAAAAATATTTACAACAAGGGGTGGTGAGGGACAGAGTCTCTGAATTAAGCAGAAAGCTCTCACCCAGTCAAGAGATCAGGGCTAGATCCAACACAGTTTTTTAGCTCACTGCACCATCCCAGTTTCAGAACCTGGCTGTATGCAAATTAGTCTGTTCCTGTCCCAGTGCATGATGGGAACAGGGCAAACCAAACTACAAAAGCCAATTCTTACACTGGGAAGGAAACAAGCTCCCGGGGACCGGTTTCTGGCATTACAGCCGTCTTCGGCCCGGTTTGCTTGAATCCTGATGGTGCAATGAGCAAGGGTCTCACATCTGAGAATACCCTTCCACGCTTAGGGTGGACAAAAATATTTACAACAAGGGGTGGTGAGGGACAGAGTCTCTGAATTAAGCAGAAAGCTCTCACCCAGTCAAGAGATCAGGGCTAGATCCAACACCGTTTTTTAGCTCACTGCACCATCCCAGTTTCAGAACCTGGCTGTATGCAAATTAGTCTGTTCCTGTCCCAGTGCATGATGGGAACAGGGCAAACCAAACTACAAAAGCCAATTCTTACACTGGGAAGGAAACAAGCTCCCGGGGACCGGTTTCTGGCATTACAGCCGTCTTCGGCCCGGTTTGCTTGAATCCTGATGGTGCAATGAGCAAGGGTCTCACATCTGAGAATACCCTTCCACGCTTAGGGTGGACAAAAATATTTACAACAAGGGGTGGTGAGGGACAGAGTCTCTGAATTAAGCAGAAAGCTCTCACCCAGTCAAGAGATCAGGGCTAGATCCAACACCGTTTTTTAGCTCACTGCACCATCCCAGTTTCAGAACCTGGCTGTATGCAAATTAGTCTGTTCCTGTCCCAGTGCATGATGGGAACAGGGCAAACCAAACTACAAAAGCCAATTCTTACACTGGGAAGGAAACAAGCTCCCGGGGACCGGTTTCTGGCATTACAGCCGTCTTCGGCCCGGTTTGCTTGAATCCTGATGGTGCAATGAGCAAGGGTCTCACATCTGAGAATACCCTTCCACGCTTAGGGTGGACAAAAATATTTACAACAAGGGGTGGTGAGGGACAGAGTCTCTGAATTAAGCAGAAAGCTCTCACCCAGTCAAGAGATCAGGGCTAGATCCAACACCGTTTTTTAGCTCACTGCACCATCCCAGTTTCAGAACCTGGCTGTATGCAAATTAGTCTGTTCCTGTCCCAGTGGATGATGGGAACAGGGCAAACCAAACTACAAAAGCCAATTCTTACACTGGGAAGGAAACAAGCTCCCGGGGACCGGATTCTGGCATTACAGCCGTCTTCGGCCCGGTTTGCTTGAATCCTGATGGTGCAATGAGCAAGGGTCTCACATCTGAGAATACCCTTCCACGCTTAGGGTGGACAAAAATATTTACAACAAGGGGTGGTGAGGGACAGAGTCTCTGAATTAAGCAGAAAGCTCTCACCCAGTCAAGAGATCAGGGCTAGATCCAACACCGTTTTTTAGCTCACTGCACCATCCCAGTTTCAGAACCTGGCTGTATGCAAATTAGTCTGTTCCTGTCCCAGTGCATGATGGGAACAGGGCAAACCAAACTACAAAAGCCAATTCTTACACTGGGAAGGAAACAAGCTCCCGGGGACCGGTTTCTGGCATTACAGCCGTCTTCGGCCCGGTTTGCTTGAATCCTGATGGTGCAATGAGCAAGGGTCTCACATCTGAGAATACCCTTCCACGCTTAGGGTGGACAAAAAGATTTACAACAAGGGGTGGTGAGGGACAGAGTCTCTGAATTATGCAGAAAGCTCTCACCCAGTCAAGAGATCAGGGCTAGATCCAACACCGTTTTATAGCTCACTGCACCATCCCAGTTTCAGAACCTGGCTGTATGCAAATTAGTCTGTTCCTGTCCCAGTGCATGATGGGAACAGGGCAAACCAAACTACAAAAGCCAATTCTTACACTGGGAAGGAAACAAGCTCCCGGGGACCGGTTTCTGGCATTACAGCCGTCTTCGGCCCGGTTTGCTTGAATCCTGATGGTGCAATGAGCAAGGGTCTCACATCTGAGAATACCCTTCCACGCTTAGGGTGGACAAAAATATTTACAACAAGGGGTGGTGAGGGACAGAGTCTCTGAATTAAGCAGAAAGCTCTCACCCAGTCAAGAGATCAGGGCTAGATCCAACACAGTTTTTTAGCTCACTGCACCATCCCAGTTTCAGAACCTGGCTGTATGCAAATTAGTCTGTTCCTGTCCCAGTGCATGATGGGAACAGGGCAAACCAAACTACAAAAGCCAATTCTTACACTGGGAAGGAAACAAGCTCCCGGGGACCGGTTTCTGGCATTACAGTCGTCTTCGGCCCGGTTTGCTTGAATCCTGATGGTGCAATGAGCAAGGGTCTCACATCTGAGAATTCCCTTCCACGCTTAGGGTGGACAAAAATATTTACAACAAGGGGTGGTGAGGGACAGAGTCTCTGAATTAAGCAGAAAGCTCTCACCCAGTCAAGAGATCAGGGCTAAATCCAACACCGCTTTTTAGCTCACTGCACCATCCCAGTTTCAGAACCTGGCTGTATGCAAATTAGTCTGTTCCTGTCCCAGTGCATGATGGGAACAGGGCAAACCAAACTACAAAAGCCAATTCTTACACTGGGAAGGAAACAAGCTCCCGGGGACCGGTTTCTGGCATTACAGCCGTCTTCGGCCCGGTTTGCTTGAATCCTGATGGTGCAATGAGCAAGGGTCTCACATCTGAGAATACCCTTCCACGCTTAGGGTGGACAAAAATATTTACAACAAGGGGTGGTGAGGGACAGAGTCTCTGAATTAAGCAGAAAGCTCTCACCCAGTCAAGAGATCAGGGCTAGATCCAACACCGTTTTTTAGCTCACTGCACCATCCCAGTTTCAGAACCTGGCTGTATGCAAATTAGTCTGTTCCTGTCCCAGTGCATGATGGGAACAGGGCAAACCAAACTACAAAAGCCAATTCTTACACTGGGAAGGAAACAAGCTCCCGGGGACCGGTTTCTGGCATTACAGCCGTCTTCGGCCCGGTTTGCTTGAATCCTGATGGTGCAATGAGCAAGAGTCTCACATCTGAGAATACCCTTCCACGCTTAGGGTGGACAAAAATATTTACAACAAGGGGTGGTGAGGGACAGAGTCTCTGAATTAAGCAGAAAGCTCTCACCCATCACCCAGTCAAGAGATCAGGGCTAGATCCAACACCGTTTTTTAGCTCACTGCACCATCCCAGTTTCAGAACCTGGCTGTATGCAAATTAGTCTGTTCCTGTCCCAGTGCATGATGGGAACAGGGCAAACCAAACTACAAAAGCCAATTCTTACACTGGGAAGGAAACAAGCTCCCAGGGACCGCTTTCTGGCATTACAGCCGTCTTCGGCCCGGTTTGCTTGAATCCTGATGGTGCAATGAGCAAGGGTCTCACATCTGAGAATACCCTTCCACGCTTAGGGTGGACAAAAATATTTACAACAAGGGGTGGTGAGGGACAGAGTCTCTGAATTAAGCAGAAAGCTCTCACCCAGTCAAGAGATCAGGGCTAGATCCAACACCGTTTTTTAGCTCACTGCACCATCCCAGTTTCAGAACCTGGCTGTATGCAAATTAGTCTGTTCCTGTCCCAGTGCATGATGGGAACAGGGCAAACCAAACTACAAAAGCCAATTCTTACACTGGGAAGGAAACTTGCAGCACCTTCTCTATGGGCACTCTACTTCTGGGGGCAGCTCCCTTCTGTATGGGATTGGTGCCTACCTGACTGAGGGGACTAAGGAAAGTGGTAGAACAGGTGTCAACTAACATTTGCTTACAACAGTAAAGGCCTCTTTTAAGTTAATTGAGTTCCTGTGCCAGCCCGCAGTCTATCCTGTCAAGAGGCTACAACACCTTTCACACACCCAAGGTATTTTGTTTCTCCTCTGTCAGTCAGTTCACACCTCAGTAAGGAGATTACGCAGATGCAGGTGACAGTGCCTTGGGGCTGTTTTTAGTTGGTTTTCACAAAACAGCCTCAAGTGCAACTCGGATAAGTCCGAAATACTATTCTTCGGATGCCCTTCTGAACCAGCTTGGCAAGGTTGGTGGCCTGTTGACAAGTTCCCTCCCACACAGTCATCTAAGTGGGCCAAGAACCTGGGAGTCAAAATTGATAACGAGCTGTCGCTCAAATCCCAGGTTTCTACCCTTACGGGAACCTGTTTTGGGATCCTCAGAATGTTGCGTAAGTTTTTCCCCTTACTGTCGGAGCAACATCGGAGGATCACTGTTCAGGCCCTCATAGGGTCCAGATTGGACTATGCCAATGCTCTATATCTGGGCCTGCCTGAATACCTCCTCCAACGCCTGCAGATCACCCAAAACGCTGCTGCGCGTGCCATTTTTGGCCTTCATCGTCGGACTAGTGCCTCTAATCTTCTTGCATCCCTCCACTGGCTCCCGGTGCGGAAGAGGATACTGTTTAAGACCATGACTCTTGCCCACAAGGCCTTATATGGCACTGGTGCCAAGTATCTTCAGAGGAGGCTTGACTTTTATCGACCGGCACGCTCCCTCAGGTCAGAAACTTTGGCCTTGGCTCGGGTTCCACGTATTAAAAAGGCTCGGCTAGGCGGCCGGTCTTTCAGCTTCCTTGCTCCTAAGCTTTGGAACTCGCTGCCGCTGTCCCTGCGGAGCACCTCTAATCTGCTTGTCTTCAGGAAAAACTTGAAAACTTGGCTGTTTGCCGGATAATTTTCCCCTCTGTGGTCCCTTTTTTCTGTTATTGTTATGTTTCCTGCCCTCTTTCTTGGTCTGGAGCTCAAAGCGCCGGGACACTCCTTTGGAGTAGCCGTTGCGCTATACAAGTCCCATTTTAACATAACATAACATAACATAACACAGTTGGAGCTCATGCAAATGGTCCTCCAGAGGCTTTACACAGAGAAAACAAACTTTTTAAAAGAACCCTTTACAAAATATTTTAAATCTTTCTAGCAGGAGAGACAGCTTCGTTGAGACAATTCTGCCATTTGCTGCTGGTGCCACTGGGCTCACAGTGGTATGCTACTCCTCCCATCTCCCCTTAAAATTGGCACTGCTGAACCATCTTAATGTAATTTGCCTTACCTTTACCAAGAGTAGGGAAAAATGCACCAGGACCTTGAGTTGAAAGTGCACTGGATATCACACACCAACTCTGATGAACAGTGCTGGGGTTCCGTAGGTTATGGATGTCTTTGCTTCAGCAAGAAATTAAAGAAAAACATACTGTAAGCCACAAGGTCTGTCCCTCTTTTGGACAATAACACGTTTTTTTAATGGCATACAGACATCTAGTGGTAAAAATAATAATAATATTAGTTGCATTTATAAAGCGCATGGTTACACTGAACCAGTGTGTCCTCGCGCTACAGTGGTAAAAAGGTACAGGAGCGCCAATCATTCAGAACTGGCTGCAGGGAAGAGGTAGGTCTTCAAACCTTTCCAAAAGGTTGTTTCGGAGTGCTCCAGACGGAGTGTCTGCGGGAGTGAATTCCACAATTAGGCTGCCAAGTATCAAAAGGAACGCCCACCCATCCTGGCTCTCTTCACTTTGGGAACCTGTACAGTGCCCTTTCCGCCGGACCTTAAGAGTCTGGTCGGTACATAGGGCGTGAGAAGACTGAGAAGATATAAGGGGCCCTTTCTTTGTAAGATTCTATGACTCACGCACAAGGCCTTGAACTTCACCCACTCCCTAATGGGGAGCCAGTGTAGAGAAACGAGCGCACCAGTCGCTGAGGTCCTTTTAGAGAGTCTGAGAACTAGCTTAGCCGCTGCATTCTGAATGTGCTGCAGGCCGTGCAGGCATCTTGCCGTAGCGCCCAAGTATAAAATGTTTCCATAGTCCAGGCGGGATGTTACCATGGCGTGGACCAGGGTCTTTCTAGATGCAGTGGGAGGGGCATCTAGGGTTTTTCGCAGTCTCTTCAATATCCCAAAACATGCACCTGGGATTGGTGTCAGTACAACTCATACATTTACAACGACCTACCATTACAACGGAACTTTTACAACGCAAAAACTTTTACAACGCATGTATTTACAACGCATTTTTTTACAACGCAGGTACCTTTACAACGCATACCATTACAACGTAAGTATTGGTAAATATATATTAATTTTATAATCGTAACTTAATTGAAAAAATATATAATTTAATGTAATTTAATTTAATTTAATTTCATTTAATTAATTTAATTTAAAATTAATTTTAATTTATTTTTACCCTGTACCCCTGTACCCCAAAACCCAAAACTGACCCTCAACCCCAAAAATACCCCTTTACCCAAAAACTAAAAACTGACCCTGAACCCTAAAAATACCCCTTTACCCAAAAACTAAAAACTGACCCTGAACCCTAAAAATACCCCTTTACCCAAAAACTAAAAACTGACCCTGAACCCTAAAAATACCCCTTTACCCAAAAACTAAAAACTGACCCCGAACCCTAAAAATACCCCTTTACCCAAAAACTAAAAACTGACCCTGAACCCTAAAAATACCCCTTTACCCAAAAACTAAAAACTGACCCTGAACCCTAAAAATACCCCTTTACCCAAAAACTAAATCTGACCCTGAACCCTAAAAATACCCCTTTACCCAAAAACTAAAAACTGACCCCGAACCCTAAAAATACCCCTTTACCCAAAAACTAAAAACTGACCCTGAACCCTAAAAATACCCCTTTACCCAAAAACTAAAAACTGACCCTGAACCCTAAAAATACCCCTTTATCCAAAAACTAAAAACTGACCCTGAACCCTAAAAATACCCCTTTACCCCAAACATATCACATTTAAAATATAATTATATACTTACCAATACTTACGTTGTAATGGTATGCGTTGTAAAGGTACCTGCGTTGTAAAAAAATGCGTTGTAAATACATGCGTTGTAAAAGTTTTTGCGTTGTAAAAGTTCCGTTGTAATGGTATGTCGTTGTAAAAGTTGCGTTGTAAGTGATGTTTCCCATG
>NW_028244960.1:0-16697 GCF_964263255.1 Lissotriton vulgaris
GAGAGGGAGCAGGGGGTGGAGAGGGAGCAGGGGGTGGAGAGGGAGCAGGGGGTGGAGAGGGGGGCGGAGAGGGGGCGGAGAGGGAGCAGGGGGTGGAGAGGGGGCGGAGAGGGAGCAGGGGGTGGAGAGGGAGCAGAGAGGGAGCAGGGGGTGGAGAGGGAGCAGAGAGGGAGCAGGGGGTGGAGAGGAGCAGAGAGGGAGCAGGGGGTGGAGAGGGAGCAGAGAGGGAGCAGGGGTGGAGAGGGAGCAGAGAGGGAGCAGGGGGTGGAGAGGGAGCAGAGAGGGAGCAGGGGGTGGAGAGGGAGCAGGGGGTGGAGAGGGAGCAGGGGGTGGAGAGGGGAGCAGGGGGTGGAGAGGGAGCAGGGGGTGGAGAGGGAGCAGGGGGTGGAGAGGGAGCAGGGGGTGGAGAGGGAGCAGGGGGTGGAGAGGGGGCGGAGAGGGGGCGGAGAGGGAGCAGGGGGTGGAGAGGGGGCGGAGAGGGAGCAGGGGGTGGAGAGGGAGCAGAGAGGGAGCAGGGGGTGGAGAGGGAGCAGAGAGGGAGCAGGGGGTGGAGAGGGAGCAGAGAGGGAGCAGGGGGTGGAGAGGGAGCAGAGAGGGAGCAGGGGGTGGAGCAGGGGGGTGGAGGTGGAGCAGGGGGTGGAGCAGGGGGGTGGAGGTGGAGCAGGGGTGGAGAGGGAGCGGAGAGGGAGCAGGGGGTGGAGAGGGAGCGGAGAGGGAGCAGGGGGTGGAGAGGGAGCGGAGAGGGAGCAGGGGGTGGAGAGGGAGCGGAGAGGGAGCAGGGGGTGGAGAGGGGGCGGAGAGGGAGCAGGGGGTGGAGAGGGAGCAGGGGTGGAGAGGGAGAGGGGCGGAGAGGGAGCAGGGGGCGGAGAGGGAGCAGGGGGCGGAGAGGGAGCAGGGGGCGGAGAGGGAGCAGGGGGTGGAGAGGGGGCGGAGAGGGAGCAGGGGGTGGAGAGGGGGCGGAGAGGGAGCAGGGGGTGGAGAGGGGGCGGAGAGGGAGCAGGGGGTGGAGAGGGGGCGGAGAGGGAGCAGGGGGTGGAGAGGGGGCGGAGAGGGAGCAGGGGGTGGAGAGGGGGGCGGAGAGGGAGCAGGGGGTGGAGAGGGGGCGGAGAGGGAGCAGGGGGTGGAGAGGGGGCGGAGAGGGAGCAGGGGGTGGAGAGGGAGCAGGGGGTGGAGAGGGAGCAGGGGGTGGAGTGGGAGCAGGGGGTGGAGTGGGAGCAGGGGGTGGAGAGGGAGCAGGGGGTGGAGAGGGAGCAGGGGTGGAGAGGGAGCGGAGAGGGAGCAGGGGGTGGAGAGGGAGCGGAGAGGGAGCAGGGGGTGGAGAGGGAGCGGAGAAGGAGCAGGGGGTGGAGAGGGAGCGGAGAGGGAGCAGGGGGTGGAGAGGGAGCGGAGAGGGAGCAGGGGGTGGAGAGGGAGCGGAGAGGGAGCAGGGGTGGAGAGGGAGCAGAGAGGGAGCAGGGGGTGGAGAGGGAGCAGAGAGGGAGCAGGGGGTGGAGAGGGAGCAGGGGGTGGAGAGGGAGCAGGGGGTGGAGAGGGGCGGAGAGGGGGCGGGAGGGAGCAGGGGGTGGAGAGGGGGCGGAGAGGGAGCAGGGGGTGGAGAGGGAGCAGAGAGGGAGCAGGGGGTGGAGAGGGAGCAGAGAGGGAGCAGGGGGTGGAGAGGGAGCAGAGAGGGAGCAGGGGGTGGAGAGGGAGCAGAGAGGGAGCAGGGGGGTGGAGAGGGAGCAGAGAGGGAGCAGGGGGTGGAGAGGGAGCAGAGAGGGAGCAGGGGGTGGAGAGGGAGCAGGGGGTGGAGAGGGAGCAGAGAGGGAGCAGGGGGTGGAGAGGGAGCAGAGAGGGAGCAGGGGGTGGAGAGGGAGCAGAGAGGGAGCAGGGGGTGGAGAGGGAGCAGGGGGTGGAGAGGGAGCAGGGGGTGGAGAGGGGGCGGAGAGGGGGGCGGAGAGGGAGCAGGGGGTGGAGAGGGGGCGGAGAGGGAGCAGGGGGTGGAGAGGGAGCAGAGAGGGAGCAGGGGGTGGAGAGGGAGCAGAGAGGGAGCAGGGGGTGGAGAGGGAGCAGAGAGGGAGCAGGGGGTGGAGAGGGAGCAGAGAGGGAGCAGGGGGTGGAGAGGGAGCAGAGAGGGAGCAGGGGGTGGAGAGGGAGCAGAGAGGGGAGCAGGGGGTGGAGAGGGAGCAGGGGGTGGAGAGGGAGCAGGGGGTGGAGAGGGAGCAGGGGGTGGAGAGGGAGCAGGGGGTGGAGAGGGAGCAGGGGGTGGAGAGGGAGCAGGGGGTGGAGAGGGAGCAGGGGGTGGAGAGGGAGCAGGGGGTGGAGAGGGAGCAGGGGGTGGAGAGGGGGCGGAGAGAGGGGGCGGAGAGGGAGCAGGGGGTGGAGAGGGGGCGGAGAGGGAGCAGGGGGTGGAGAGGGAGCAGAGAGGGAGCAGGGGGTGGAGAGGGAGCAGAGAGGGAGCAGGGGGTGGAGAGGGGAGCAGAGAGGGAGCAGGGGGTGGAGAGGGAGCAGAGAGGGAGCAGGGGGTGGAGCAGGGGGGTGGAGGTGGAGCAGGGGGTGGAGCAGGGGGGTGGAGGTGGAGCAGGGGGTGGAGAGGGAGCGGAGAGGGAGCAGGGGGTGGAGAGGGAGCGGAGAGGGAGCAGGGGGTGGAGAGGGAGCGGAGAGGGAGCAGGGGGTGGAGAGGGAGCGGAGAGGGAGCAGGGGGTGGAGAGGGAGCGGAGAGGGAGCAGGGGGTGGAGAGGGGGCGGAGAGGGAGCAGGGGGTGGAGAGGGAGCAGGGGGTGGAGAGGGAGCAGGGGGCGGAGAGGGAGCAGGGGGCGGAGAGGGAGCAGGGGGCGGAGAGGGAGCAGGGGGCGGAGAGGGAGCAGGGGGCGGAGAGGGAGCAGGGGGCGGAGAGGGAGCAGGGGGCGGAGAGGGAGCAGGGGGCGAGAGGGAGCAGGGGGCGGAGAGGGAGCAGGGGGCGGAGAGGGAGCAGGGGCGGAGAGGGAGCAGGGGGCGGAGAGGGAGCAGGGGGCGGAGAGGGAGCAGGGGGCGGAGAGGGAGCAGGGGGCGGAGAGGGAGCAGGGGGCGGAGAGGGAGCATGGGGCGGAGAGGGAGCAGGGGGCGGAGAGGGAGCAGGGTGTTGCGTGCTTATCTAGGATCCTGATCGATACTGTGACCTTATGCCCCTATTCGGCTATAAATCCATTTATTCCCTATATTGGCATAACCGTTCAAGTGCGATATTCAGAAACTCATCTCTGGCCTCACACGAACAGAGCCACATTCCAGAATAGTTTTCTCTGCCACTTCCTTTGCAACCAATTAGTGCAAATGACAGAGCAGAAGTCACTATCTGAGATTCCTAGATTAACACTCCGAGTTCTTCAACAAGATAAAAACTCAGCAAACCTGGAAATCCCCGCTTGCTGTGTTTGATTAGTAATAGAACTCTAATGAGCAACTGATAGCGATCACTTCCTAGTGACATCTTTAATTGACGTCTTATGTCCAGCAAACTTACGTCAAACATGGCACCTTTCAGGTATAAATATTACCAACGTGGCCTTAAGCAAACGCGGTCTGCTGCTGTCTGCCGTTGTTAGCTGTGGTTCGCTGAAGCTAGCACCCTGTTGCCCGTCGCCTGAAGCTGCTGTCATGCTGATGATACCATAGCTGCTATCGCTACTGCTATCGCTGCTAACTGGCGAACAATGGTGTGGTGAAGTTAGGAGCTGAACAGCCGTCCCCTGCGAAGAGCCCAGCAGATGCAAGCTGCCCGCGGATCCTGTTCCTGTTCCTGTTCCTGTTCCTGTTCCTGTTCCTGTTCCTGTTCCTGTTCCTGTTCCTGTTCCTGTTCCTGTTCCTGTTCCTGTTCCTGTTCCTGTTCCTGTTCCTGTTCCTGTTCCTGTTCCTGTTCCTGTTCCTGTTCCTGTTCCTGTTCCTGTTCCTGTTCCTGTTCCTGTTCCTGTTCCTGTTCCTGTTCCTGTTCCTGTTCCTGTTCCTGTTCCTGTTCCTGTTCCTGTTCCTGTTCCTGTTCCTGTTCTGTTCCTGTTCCTGTTCCTGTTCCTGTTCCTGTTCCTGTCTGTTCCTGTTCCTGTTCCTGTTCCTGTTCCTTCCTCCTCCTCCCTCCTCCTCCTCCTCCTCCTCCTCCTCCTCCTCCTCCTCCTCCTCCTCCTCCTCCTCCTCCTCCTCCTCCTCCTCCTCCTCCTCCTCCTCCTCCTCCTCCCTCCTCCTCCTCCTCCTCCTCCTCCTCCTCCTCCTCCTCCTCCTCCTCCTCCTCCTCCTCCTCCTCCTCCTCCTCCTCCTCCTCCTCCTCCTCCTCCTCCTCCTCCTCCTCCTCCTCCTCCTCCTCCTCCTCCTCCTCCTCCTCCTCCTCCTCCTCCTCTCCTCCTCCTCCTCCTCCTCCTCCTCCTCCTCCTCCTCCTCCTCCTCCTCCTCCTCCTCCTCCTCCTCCTCCTCCTCCTCCTCCTCCTCCTCCTCCTCCTCCTCCTCCTCCTCCTCCTCCTCCTCCTCCTCCCTTCCTCCTCCTCCTCCTCCTCCTCCTCCTCCTCCTCTCTCCTCCTCCTCCTCCTCCTCCTCCTCCTCCTCCTCCTCCTCCTCCTCCTCCTCCTCCTCCTCCTCCTCCTCCTCCTCCTCCTCCTCCTCCTCCTCCTCCTCGCGCGCGCTGAAGAGAGACGCTGTCTTTTTTCCTGCCGAGAAATCCAGCTCCAGCGTTTCTGGTCTACCCTTGCGGGTGACTGGGATACCGAGTTTCCCTGAAGGAGATACCAGACCTCCATCATTCTATTCAGAGGTATGGTGTTGACTAAACCCTTAGTGAGAATTCTTGAAGCAAACCTTGGCAAAACCAACTTAACTTAAAGCTACTTACTTACTCCCCTCCCAAGCATTAGGCTTAGGTCAGGTACACTGGGGTAGGCGTAGTTAGAAGCACCAGTTGAGTATTTTAGCCTAATGTATATATGAATGTATATATGTTTTATTACTTTTAAACCATTGTATGGCTAAGAAACCATATCAATGCTTTTACAGTATTTCGCAATACTTATCTTACTGTACGTACTTTTTATCATAACAAGTCTTGCAATTGTGGCAATACATTTCTCTTGTACGAGAAAAAGACTGTTCAATAAATGTTAACCCTTTATTGACAAACACCCGTCTCTCTATTCTCTACATATTGTGAAAGTAATCTGCACTAACCTGACTGAGTAAAATAACTGTCTATTGTTTCACACGACCCTAGAGATTGACTCTTGATCTGAGGAGCAAAGTTGTCATGTTGCACGGTTGTTGGAAAACTGAATCCCTTCTTGTCTGTGCCAGGGAAGCTGATCACTTCCTATTTCAGTCAAGAAAGTTTCCAGTGACCTCTGAGCTAGTTGGTAACAAACCCAATTAAGTTTAGCATAGTCAGTAGAGGCCTGGAAGATCCGCACTTCTACGTCGATACTACTGTTTATGTTATTCCAATGTGCAGGGCCTAGTGGGAAACTAGGAACTACACTACACTACTACTGAGAAGTGTGGCTCCGGGGTTAGAGGCGGCAGACCTGGAGCTGGAGTTCGGCCCGGGACCAGGGTTCAATTCCCCGCCTCGGCGGGTCTTGGGCTCAAAAATTCCACGGACCCGTTAATTCTCGCTCCGGTGCCTTCTCGACTCACGGGTTCACACTCTGCCACTCTGGGCAATAGCTTGCTTAATCTCCACAACGGCCCCTCGCTGTGGGATGCCTGACTTTCACCTTGTGGATACCCTGCCAGGGTTATCTCACAGGGGAATACCAGGACGGGTTCCCTAAGCAAGCGCTGAGATGCCCCAGGGTAAGTCGTGCGCTATATAAGTCTCATTCATTTCATTTCATTTCACTACATGGCGCCCAACGTTTGGTAAGGCGATAAACTAACGCAAGACGTTAGAGTAACTCAGTCGTGCATATTTCACACAGACCCCTTTCTCCCGTAAATACTCCAATAGACGTCTGGAGTGGGTGAAAGGTTAAAATCCGCCCGAACTCAGTAGGAAGAGATTCCTATGTAAAGCTCTGGTTTATTCAACGTTGAAGGATACAGTGTTCCAAAATATTGTGCACCTAATCTTTGTCTCCTTGGAGACAAACTCTGCAAAACCTGCATTTATACAATACCAGGAGAAAACGGAACCACTGGGGCCGCAGCAGATGCGACTCAGCAGGGTCCCGAACACACAGACCCGGATGCAATAATCATCCCGGTACATTTAAGAAAATCTATAACGTTAAAACATAGAGAACGGACTGACACCACAAGGTGGTACAGTAATTTTCGTGATAGAGGCTCACGAATATCGGCAGACAGAGGTATTCTATTCATGGATAAACTTTCCAGCGGCAAACGCTACAACAAAAGAGTTACACTATTACAAAATAGAGGAACCTCCGGAAGAGTACGCTCCTTTCGAGGAGACTGAAATCCCACTTACATTCCAAGAGCACCTGCTCTGGTTTAATGGCGCCCTAAAACATAATGATCACATAACCAGGCTCGGTCCACTAGGTAGACCAGGAGCAACGTGGCCGGTTCTAGCCAGCTACACACCACATCCGGACATTGCAAAAATGTCTAGAGAAGAGCTGTTAGTACAGCTAAAAACACTTATAAAAATACATAGGCAATTAGTCCAATATGTAATGCGGACTGCAACAGTCCAACCAGCTGTTAATGTACCACAGCTGACCCCTCATCAGGGGAACACTAATAAAATCACACCACAGAACATACAGTCATGTCTTGGTAAAACACCCATAAAACGGGAACAAATTCCTTTCTGGTTAGCACAGAAAATCACTCAAATAGAGGCAGTATTTCCAGATACTACCCCTATTGAGAAACACAGAATCTTGACCATCTGCCTTCCTATGGGAATCGCACCACACGTGGAGGACTGTGACACTTGGGGTACAGTCTTTGCTTCCATTTACACAAAAACACACGGTGTTCCGTCTATGGCGGTAATACCAGAAGTGCTAAAACAGATTCAGAATGAATACGGTCCAGAGCCCGCTTTAACTCTTGGTATGAAATTACTGAAAGACTTCAAGCAGGTCTCGGCTATATTATTAGCCAATATAAAAGGAGAAGCAGCATCTGTGGCGATTCGCCAGAAGTTAAAGGAAACCGATATAAAAGATCAGCCAGTTGAGCTTGCCAAAATCATAGAAAAATGCTATGAAGAATTAGGTAGAGACAGCTTGGGGGTGAAACCAGTAAAGCCCCAACTGCTCGAAAATCCTGAAAAATTATTTATTAAAAATAATTCAAACACTCCTAAAAAGAGCTGGGATGGAAATAAACAATCCACTCCCAAGGAAAAAGTTTTCCAGTCCAGAGGAAGGTCTCCTCGACGGAGGGAAAGAACTCCGAACCGAGAACACCAGTCTCCCCAGAGGGAGCCCTCTGAGAAGAGATATAACCTTAGAAATAGGGATAATCTGAAAAAACCTGATAGATATCAAAGTATTGATACACGTCCCTCTCGATCTTTTTCGCAGAAATCGGAAAGAAGAGGACGGTCAGACCCAGGAGAGCACACCAAGTCCAAAGACAAGGAACCTGCTCAGAGTAAAAAATCTAAATTTCCAAAAAAGAAGGTAGCCAGTATTAGAGTAATCAACCATGCCGAGAATACTGAGAACACAGTTGAAAAACGGGGAGTGGGCATTGACAATGTTGGACAGTGCAGCAGAAATCAGTATAGCGCGCAAGATCTTGATGAGTCATCTGGAGACAGTGGACACGAATGAATACATTCAGGTTGAAACTGCCGACACCAGACTTAGCGAGCCCCATAAAATATACGAAATAACATTGCGTATAGAGGGTGATAAGACTAGGAAAATAAGAGGTCTATTTTGGGATAAGTTCTCAAAAGGCTATGATATTCTGTTAGCTGAAAAAGATTGGCCCCCAGAGTTTGTCAGGGAGTGCCCTCGTGGCGAAGAAATGATTATGCCTGCCTTCTCGAATCACATTCCGATTCACAAAAAATATACATATGCAAGGAAATGGGCAGTAGCCCAGTCACCGGCATTATATAAAAATCATGTAGGATGGGATGAGGACTCACCTCCTCACAAAATCCAGTTAAAAAGTGAACCAACTGCCCAACGGCAGTATCCCATTAAGCAAGAAGCTACAAAACAAGTCAGGGAGATCTTAGATAAACTTGAATACCAGGGGGTGATTGAAACATGCACCTCTCAAATGAACAATCCTTTGTTTCCTGTCTCCAAGCCAGACAATTCATATCGTCTAGTTTTGGACTACAGACACCTTAATGCATGTTGTAAAACTTTTGCAGTACAAAACTCGCATAGTGCAGCCCAATGAATAACATAGTTAGGAAAAAATATAAAACGACATTAGACAGATCTAATGGTTTCTTTTGTCAAAACATTGCACCGGAAAGCAGATATTTGACCGCTTTCTCAGCATTTGGGTCGCAGAAAAAATTCTGTCGACTCCCACAGGGGTTCAAGAACAGCCCAGGACTATTCTCAGCTAGGGTAACAGAGTTACTACAAATGTATGATGATGAGGCATTATCTTACGTAGATGATATCTATCTCACAGACGACGACTTGGATACTCACTTGAAAAGAGTGAACACCATTATACTTGGGTTCGCAGCAGAGGGTTACAAATTCAACTTTAAAAAGTCTTGAATTGCCCATCTGACAGTACTATTCTTAGGGTACGAATTATCAAGTGAAGGAAAAAGCCTAGCGGACAACTTCTTAGATAAGTGCGCTGTACTCCAAGGCCCAAAACCGCTGAAGAATTTACAATCCATACTGTTTTCTGAATTTCGGAAGAACTTACATTCTAAATTACGCAGAGAGGGTTAAACCTCTCTACGAACTAATTAAACCTGATTTTAAACAAATCAATTGGACTCAAAAACACACCGAAATTTTGAGATCACTGCAAACAGACATGTTAGCTAAAACAAAATTAGATACATGTGACAACACACGCAATCTTGTAATCCGAGTCATCCCAGGAAGATGCGGATTCACGTACCTAACCTCTAATGAGGGAGAAAAGGTACCTATTTCAATTAAATCTCACTTGTACACACAAGCAGAAAAAGCATTCAGTCTCACAGAAAGAACTGTGAAAGCAGTGCAAATCGCATTAGCAAATGAACGAGAACTAGCACACGGCAAAAGGATTAATATCCTCACAGCGGAATCCGCCTTCGAGGCGCTATTCAGCCCAATAAACCTGCCTACAGTGTCACTGGATCCGAAATGGATACAGTGTGTAGATTCTCTAGGAGCGGAAGATGTGAAATACTATTTCGCCCCGCAATTCGAAGAACTGAATGATTTAGAATATGAAGAAGAATATCCTCTGCCAATCGAACTTCTGCCTCTCCCACAATACGCCTGTATAATCTATACAGATAGATTTGTACAGCATTTCAACGTAGAGAGCAAATCCTACGATGCAGCGTGTGCGATTGTTAAAGGTCGTTGGCTGTGCGGTAAATTCAGACCGAAAGTAACAAAAACTGAATCATTGAGAAACTGTTCAGCTCCGAGAGCTGAAATCAGATGTTTAAAGATGGCGCTCGAAAATGCAGAACGTGAATTCCCCACACTTATTGTGTGCGATTCTCATTTTTGCGTCAACTCTTACAAAAATAAGCTGCAGAGTTGGATTGAAAACGATTACAAAGATGACACAGGTGCCACAATAAAGCATAAATTGCTCTGGAAACAGGTAGCTTTTTTACAGAAATAACTACAAAAGACTCACGTGATTCACGCACAGAGTCTTCAGCGTGATGGCGTTCACGTTGCAGGGAATTCATTGGCTAATACAGCCACAGAGGAAGCAACTAAACCGGCTTCCGTAGCCACAAAAAAATCGTACAGAAAAATACATAGACGGGGAAACCATGCTGGCAGTAAAAACGACCGTAAAAGGCGACTGTGCAGCACTACCCGTGAACTATCCACTCAATTATGCATACGTAATCGATGCAAACTCCGTTCCTTTTGCTCGAATTCCTGGAGTGGGGGATAGAGTAATTCCAAACATGAACAGGAGAATATTATTAATAGCAGACGCAGACATGGGTGAAGGTCCAAGGCACATTCAGATGAGGGAATCTCTGACTGAATTGCAATCAGTATACTGGTGGCCGGGGATGAGCGTGCAACATCAGATATATGTAAAGAACTGTCCGGACTGTGATAGGGATCGCAGTAATGAACCGCAGTAATGAACCGGTCCTGCCTGTTGCACAGTTACCATTTATAGAAAGGGTAATGATGTCCGCAAGCCATTCAGCGTCCTATTAATCAGTTAAGGCTAAACACACTTAAAAAATGAGGCCTCCAGCGCTCGGCTGACGCTAGAACTGTTATAAGAGATCTGCGAGTCTATATCGGCACATACGCAATTACCACGTTCCATTCTGACCAGGGTCCTGCTTTTAGCTCTCGAGCTTATAAGGAGGCCATGGCCAGCATGGGAATTGGGTTGCAGTATTCTTGTCCGTCGCACCCCGAAGGGAATAGTGTGGTAGAAAGAAAAAAACGGGACATAAAGCGATCTATAACAGCGAAGGTATTAGGTTCAGGCGCTGGGTGGGTCAAACATCTAATAAGTGTCCAGACCAGTCTCAACAATTTGCCAAGAAATTCTCTAAAAGGTTTCAGCCCATACGAACTATTGTTCAGAATTAGAATGAACATTCAGGACATCGATAGTCAGATATCAGTGGTACAAGAAAAAACATCAGACTTTGACATCAAAGATCGTTTGGCTGTTTTACAGGAACTGAATGAAACAAGAAAATCCTTAAGCAACATAAAGTTAAAGCAACAGCCATTTACCACTGACGAGGCACCACAAGCAACAGCCCCAGCAAGGCCTGTCTGGATTCCAAAGATTGGGGATCTAGTCAGAGAAAAAATAGCGGTGAAGAAGGAATTTGGGCCTTCTTACAGAAAAGCAGTACCTGTCTTGGCAGTCACCGGAACAAGATCAGTTGTACTACCGCCCCTTGCTGGTAAAAAGGAGAACAGAGTTGTGTCTATCGACCTGGTAAAACCACAAGCATGTGGCCTATAATCAACAGTAGGCCCAGTGGACTCCCAAGAAACAACAGAATACCCAAACTTGCAACAATCCAAGAGGTTCAAACTGAAAGGATAATCACATTCGATCAGCCTGCAGTGCACAGAGAAGGACTATGCAATAATGCCATGGAACTCGTGCCTCTTGAGACACAGATTGAAACGGTTCGTCAAGAAACACCAGTCTACAATAATGTGGCATCAGAAAGTGCTACCGAGAGACAGATTGAAAGAACAATCCCAACAATTGACAGAACTGCCTCTGGTTATTTCATCAACTTCGACAACTTCTCTGAAGATCAAAACGACGCCGAAGAGATGCCAGAAACAAAAAAGACTTTTAAAGAAAAAGCAACGGAACTCTATCAACTAAAGGAAATCTACCTTATTTCACCTTGGTTAGAGTTCTGGTTCGGTCTAGGTGTATTTTTCCTCCTGCTTTGGCTCATCATGGTACTTTGTTTGGGAAAATTCATTGAGGGAAAATATAGTACAAAGGACACAGCAAGTCAGATCAACCTAGTCCTGAAACCACACAGATCATCCCACGTGAAGAAAAGAGAACTGTCAACAGTAAATGTCACAGCAATTCCAATACCTGGTGGGGTAGTATGGGAGAAAACTGACTATGAGATCTATGGTCCGGTCGAGATCCTGAAGTATCCTCATCAACTGAAGGTTTCCTTAAGTGACTTTGTAAAACCTAGTACATTCTCTGATGATTGGGACTTTAACAATATTAATGACATGATGTCTGATTTAGTAATGTCAGCTAGATTCACAGAACATGATTATTTACAAGGTTCATCTAGTTATGAGCAATTATTCTGCTACACACATTATGGTGATCATTACTTGCATAACTCTGCACAGCCTAGAAATGTTTTTATGTACAATCAATGGGAACATTGTGCTACACCACCTAAAAGCAGTTCTAAAGCATTTTTTGAGAAATACAAATACTTCTCAGGGTTTAACACCAGTGATGCAGAAACGTTTTATTACAAACTGTTAGATAAAACAGGAATGAAAACAATGCTGACAAAATTCTAAATTGATATATTCAGAAGCATTTTATGAAAAAATGATGACATTTGGTTTTGATTATTGGAAAAATAACATTGAAACGAAAACAATTTGGGGTACAAAAGATTGGCAGGTACAAGGCCTTGAAGCACTATTCAGAACCTGCATGATACCAGAACAAATGATGTTTTTAAATGACACAATACACCAAACATCCTGTCTTGGCCTAGCTAAGATCAAAGACCTTAACAAACAGTCTATTCCAAAGCCAATACCTGAGAATGCAACAACAGATCTTGAGATAGACGTATCACAGATTTTACATTTTAACAGAACACATCCTGATTGGAAAAAGTGGTTAATCTGGCCTACTGACACAAACAGCTGTCAAGATAGATTCCTGAACAAAACACGGGGGTTAAAAATGGCCAGACAAGACCCTAGATACTCCCAGAGACAACATCCAGGGATAGTAACAACATACAGTGTAGGAAAACTCTGCCTTCAATGGCTAGGAACATCCACACTGGCTGAAATTAAGCAACACTTGTCTTTACTAAAAGATGGTGCTGATTTGCGCGATTTCATTCTTGGACCACGCAAACAGCGCCAAAAGCGTTTCATAGCGACCAGTATCTATGCTGCGTACAATGAGGCTTGGAAAGTCACACAAATTGAAACAGCAGAAAAAATACGAGAAATTGATCGTATTAATTTGGAAAAATCACTTTCTGTAGTGGACAATGGGTTAATGACTCTGTCCTCCAGAATATATTCGTTGGACAATATTGTATCTTCTGCCTTTGACATAATAGACAGAGACTTGCTAATGTTACAGCATGGCCAATCTCAATTACGTTCTATTGTACAATTGGGCTGGACGCTGCAAAATCTTCGTTCAGGCTATGTGCCTTGGCGTTTAATCAACACAACGTCATTGTTTTCCATTTTTAACCTTACTGATAAACAAATCAGTTTGGCACAGAAAGGGGCAGACTATACAATCCTGAGCATCGAAAAACTTGAGAGATTACCATTGACAATGTCAGAGAGTCCTGTCATTGAATGGATAATACACGGAATTATCACTATTCCGATAACAACTTTCCGATTTAAAAAGTGCCTTGAATACATACCTACTGGCCAGTATGAACGATTGGGTAAAGGTTATGTAAAATCAGAATGGAAATTACCATACACACATTCATGCTATAGTGACAGCGACAAAAATGTATTTCTTAGTGGTGAAAATTGTAAACAATCACTAAGCGGTATACTTTTGTGCCAGGGTATTAATTTACACGGAGCTTGTAATGGAAATTCCAACAACCTTTCATGCCACCAGCTTGTCACACCTGCAACTCAGATAGAGCCCTTCTTTATGCAACTTGCAAACAGGAGTTACATTCTTAGAACGGATCACAGATCTTGTGGCCTTGTTCCAGGGAAAAGTTATCTAGTAAGAGTAACATCCATGGTCAAATGCTGTATGCAGGCATTGTTTCCGAGCGGGCCTGTAGACACAGAGACTGCCATCTGGCCTCGTCTGAATCTCTATTCTATACGAATTGATACTTTAAGCAAAATGAAGTCTGTGCTTTTGCAGACAACAGTGCCCATAACGTCATCAAAAGAGACGTATGATCTCCTAGTTGCAAGGACAGCTACGGAGGTTCATGAACTTTTATCAACAAATTGCCCCGTGCATTTCGTAGAAATGCTTAGCCAACTCCTTAACAGGTCTAGTGCCACAGGCATCCCAGGCATATTTAAGACGATTTTTATGGGACTGCTAACACCATTTAAAGCAATTCTGGGAATCGTTCCAAATTTTGTCCACTCTGTTTTTGGCGGCATACCCTTATTTTTGGGACTTGTAGCAGGGATTTTATTTTTGACCGTCCTGCTTCGTTATGGCAAGCCAAAGCTCAGACATAGCTCCCATGGGAATGGAAGAGACAATCCTAGCAATGCGCTACCGGAACAGGATAACTAACGTCCTTGGATTGGCCAGGCTGAGAGATCTAAACATGACCTGGTTCCTTTCATTCAGACCTATATGGCAGAACTGTATCTTACCGGTACTTCGATGTATGCTATGCGGAGATGAGTGCGTTTTAGACATCTGTCTTTCACTTCCATCAGCAGTACCAATGGACGTCAATACTTTGCTCAGTCCGATAACGGCTCACGCATTGTGTTGTCCCCAGCGGCTACCAATCCTGATGACAGCATTCGTTGAGACTCCTGTGCTACGACTAGGTGGTAACAGTGGAGCGAGTGACAAAAGCAACATCACCCAGGTACGACCTTCTGTGAGCATTGCTGATCCCGACTATGATGACAGTAATCATTCTCACGCCTGCCAAGTTACAGCACTATCGAATTTGGTTGAACTGTCACCTGATTTTGTAGACCAATTCTTTGAGAGCCTGTCTGATATGATGTTCTCACCCGAACAGAAAAAATAACTTTGAAGAAGCTTTCCGACACACAGCGTTCCCATGAACTCTGAATTCGGCCTTCAGTTTTGAACAAAAACTGCTAAAAGCGTTGGAACTCTATTTCCCCGTTCAAGCATTAATTCTTTTGAATTGAACACTTTTTAATATTCACCCTTTTTGGCACGAACAATTCTTTGCTTAAAGTAAAAACTATTCTTAGAGAACAGAAGCTTCAACTTCTATTTCTAAACACATCTAGAGACATAACAACCTTACACCAGCCTCTAGCACATTTATTGCAATGCATTATATGTGATGATTTATCTCGCCCTTCTTCTGTTTCAGAGATATTTCATGTGTAATTCTTTTTGCATAATCGTTCATTGATTTCATATGCTATAATTTTTGAATGATTTCTATGCTTCAAAAACGTACAGTACCTATAATTTTCACGTATTACAATATACGCCTATTTCAAATGCATTTATGTATTTTGGGGTGTGCAATGTTACACATGCATCTTATTGCTCTAGTTTTAGTAATTTGATGGACATGAACCCGTGGAGTGGGGGTTGCGTGCTTATCTAGGATCCTGATCGATACTGTGACCTTATGCCCCTATTCGGCTATAAATCCATTTATTCCCTATATTGGCATAACCGTTCAAGTGCGATATTCAGAAACTCATCTCTGGCCTCACACTAACAGAGCCACATTCCAGAATAGTTTTCTCTGCCACTTCCTTTGCAACCAATTAGTGCAATGACAGAGCAGAAGTCACTATCTGAGATTCCTAGATTAACACTCAGAGTTCTTCAACCAGATAAAAACTCAGCAAACCTGGAAATCCCCGCTTGCTGTGTTTTGATTAGTAATAGAACTCTAATGAGCTACTGATAGCGATCACTTCCTAGTGACATCTTTAATTGACGTCTTATGTCCAGCAAACTTACGTCAAACATGGCACCTTTCAGGTATAAATATTACCAACGTGGCCTTAAGCAAACGCTGTCTGCTGCTGTCTACTGCGGTCTGCCGTTGTTAGCTGTGGTTCGCTGAAGCTAGCACCCTGTTGCCCGTCGCCTGAAGCTGCTGTCATGCTGATGATACCATAGCTGCTATCGCTACTGCTATCGCTGCTAACTGGCGAACGATGGTGTGGTGAAGTTAGGAGCTGAACAGCCGTCCCCTGCGAAGAGCCCAGCAGATGCAAGCTGCCCGCAGACGCTGTCCCCCCTCCTCCTCCTCGACGCGCTGAAGAGAGACGCTGCCTTTCTCCTGCCGAGAAATCCAGCTCCAGCGTTTCTGGTCTACCCTTGCGGGTGACTGGGATACAGAGTTTCCCTGAAGGAGATACCAGACCTCCATCATTCTATTCCAGAGGTATGGTGTTGACTAAACCCTTAGTGAGAATTCTTGAAGCAAACCTTGGCAAAACCAACTTAACTTAAAGCTACTTACTTACTCCCCTCCCAAGTATTAGGCTTAGGTCAGGTACACTGGGGTAGGCGTAGTTAGAAGCACCAGTTGAGTATTTTAGCCTAATGTATATATGAATGTATATATGTTTTATTACTTTTAAACCATTGTATGGCTAAGAAACCATATCAATGCTTTTACAGTATTATTTCGCAATACTTATCTTACTGTACGTACTTTTTATCATAACAAGTCTTGCAATTGTGGCAATACATTTCTCTTGTACGAGAAGAAAGACTGTTCAATAAATGTTAACCCTTTATTGACAAACGCCCGTCTCTCTATTCTCTACATATTGTGAAAGTAATCTGCACTAACCTGACTGAGTAAAATAACTGTCTATTGTTTCACACGACCCTAGAGATTGACTCTTGATCTGAGGAGCAAAGTTGTCATGTTGCACGGTTGTTGGAAAACTGAATCCCTTCTTGTCTGTGCCAGGGAAGCTGATCACTTCCTATTTCAGTCAAGAAAGTTTCCAGTGACCCCTGAGCTAGTTGGTAACAAACCCAATCAAGTTTAGCATAGTCAGCAGAGGCCTGGAAGATCCGCACTTCTACGTCGATACTACTGTATGTTATTCCAATGCGCAGGGCCTAGTGGGAAACTAGGAACTACACGAGGGAGCAGGGGGCGAGAGGGAGCAGGGGGCGAGAGGGAGC
>NW_028244961.1:0-96163 GCF_964263255.1 Lissotriton vulgaris
GACTACCTTGCTGGGGGTAACCGAAAATATCCGTCGCATGGTGGACAAGGGCGAAACAGTGGCACTTGTGCTACTCGACCTCAGCGCGGCATTCGACACCGTGTCGCATGCGGTACTCGCCCAGACACTCCACTCCCTGGGCATCCGTGGGGCGGCTCTCAACTGGATCAGATCATTACTGGAAAACCGCACGTTCCAGGTATTCTCACAAACTGCCTGCTCTGATTTCATGACATTTAAACACGGAGTACCACAGGGCTCCATTCTTAGCCCGTTGCTTTTCAACGTGTATATGAGTCCCCTGGCCAAGATAGTGGAGGATACAGGGCTTTTAATGTTTTCTTACGCTGATGACTCTCAGCTGCTTTTTTCTTTATCAGCTGTAGACTCTGACAATTCTTCTTCCTTACAACTCGGACTTAGTAAAATCGCAGAATGGATGCAAAAAAACTTCCTAAAACTAAACGGTGAAAAAACCGAGTTAATCGTGTTGGGCAAAAATAAAGAAATCTGGGGACCCCAACACTGGCCAACTGAAATGGGCACCCCCCCTACCCCTGTCACTCATGCTCGCAACCTGGGCGTCATTATTGATGACTCACTCAGTCTACACCAGCAAGCGGTAAAGACTTCGGCCACCTGCTTCGCCATATTGAAATGGCTAAAAAAGATCTGTTGGATGCTGCCTGAAAACACCAAGAAAACAGTTGTCAACGCCCTAATAACATCCAGGCTAGATTATGGCAACGTTCTGTACCTGGGGGCGAATAAAGCTACTGTCCGCAGGTTACAGTCAGTACAAAATGCAGCAGCCAGACTACTCTGGAAAATTCCCATCTCTACTCCAACTACTAAATATATCAGGAAGTTACACTGGCTAAAAATTGAAAATCGAGTCAAATTTAAATCCCTATGCTTTATGCACAGGATTTCCACCAATACCGCTCCAAAATACCTGCAAAACCTGGTGCGCCCCTATCGTCCTTCCAGATCTCTTCGGTCTTCCACGGCAAATCATTTTGAAATTCCAAAGATCAAGCTGTCACGTATGGGTGGCAAGTCCTTTTCACTCCTAGGACCTACACTTTGGAATTCAATGCCACATACATTGCGGTCTGAGCCGAGTTACATCAAATTCAGAAAAGCCTTAAAAACATGGCTATTTAACATCTAGTTTTCTGTAACCGCATTGACATTGGGATCTGCTGCACCGGGAAACCCTTTGTTAGGTAGCTGTGCGCCATACAAATGTAAACAAATAAATAAATAAATTCACAAGGGGCAGCACATGCACTTCTTTCCTTCAGAGGGGACAGCACCTGTACTCCTTTCATTCACAAGGGAGACACCTGCACTTCTATCATTCACAAGGGACAGCAACCGCACTTCTTTCATTCACAAGGGACAGCACCTGCACTTCTTTCATTCACAACGAACAGCACCTGCACTTCTTTCATTTACAGGGGACAGCACTTGCACTTCTTTGTGACAGCCCCTGCACTTCTTTCATTCACAAGGGACAGTACCTGCACTTTTTTGACAGCACCTTCACTTCTTTCATTCACAAGGGACAGCACCGGTACTTTTTTCATTCACAGGGAACAGCACCTGCACTTCTTTCATTCACAAGGGAGACACCTGCACTTCTTTCATTCACAGGGGACAGCACCTGCACATCTTTCATTCACAATGGACAGCACCTGCACTTCTTTCATTCACAGGGGACAGTACCTGCACTTCTTTCATTCACAAGGGACAGCACCGACCCATCTTTCATTCACAAGGGACGGCACCTGTACTTCTTTCATTCACAAGGGACAGCACCTGCACTTTTTTGTGACAGCACCTGCACTTCTGTCATTCACAGGGGACGACACCTGCACTTCTTTCATTCACAGGGGACAGCACCTGCACATCTTTCATTCACAGGGGACAGCACCTACACTTCTGTCATTCACAAAGGGCAGCACCTGCCCTTCTGTCATTCACGCGGACAACACCTGCACTTCTTTCATTCACAGGGGACAGCACTTGCACTTCTTTCATTCATAGGGGACGACACCTGCACTTCTTTCATTCACAGGGGACAGCACCCGTCACTTTTTTGTAACAGCACCTGCACTTCTGGCATTCACAGGGGACGACTCGTGCACTTCTTTCATTCACAGGGGGCAGCACCCGTCACTTTTTTGTGACAGCACCTGCACTTCTGGCATTCACAGGGGACGACACCTGCACTTCTTTCATTTACAGGGGACAGCACCGGCATTTCTGTCATTCACAGGGAACAGCACCTGCACTTCTTTTTGACAGTACCTTCACTTTTATCATAGCACCTGCACTTCTTTCATTCACAAGGACCAGCGCCTGCACTTCTTTCATTCACAAGAGACAGAACCTGCACTTTTGTCATTCACAGGGGACAGCACCAGCACTTCTTACATTCACAAGTGAAAGCACCTGCACTTCTAACATTCACAAGGGAAAGCACCTGCACTTCTTTTATTCACAGGGGACAGCACCTGCACTTCTATCATTCAGAAGGGACAGAACCTGCACTTTTTTGTAACTGCACCTGCACTTCTGGCATTCACAGGGGACGACACCTGCACTTCTTTCATTCACAGGGGACAGCACCCGTTACTTTTTTGTAACAGAACCTGCACTTCTGGCATTCACAGCGGACTGCACCTGCACATCTTTCATTCACAGGGGACAGCACCTACACTTCTGTCATTCACAGGGGACAGCACCTGCACTTCTTTCATTCACAGGGAACAGCACCTGCATTTATTTGTGACAGCACCTCCACTTCTTTCATAGCACCTGCACTTCTTTCATTCACAAGGGAAAGCACCTGCACTTCTTACATTCACAAGGGAAAGCACCTGCACTTCTTACATTCACAAGGGAAAGCACCTGCACTTCTTCCATTCACAGGGGACAGTAACTGCACTTCTTTCATTCACAAGGGACAGCACCTGCACTTCTTTCATTCACAATGGACAGCACCTGCACTTCTTTCATTCACATGGGACAGTACCTGCACTTCTTTCATTCACAAGGGACACACCTGCACTTCTTACATTCACAAGGGAAAGCACCTGCACTTCTTTCATTCACAACGGACAGCACCTGCACTTCTTTCATTCACAGGGGACAGCACCTGCGCTTCTTTTATTCACTAGGGAGACACCGGCACTTCCTTTATTCACAACTCTGGCCGAACTGGAAGAGAAGCGGAAGACACCAAATTGCTATCCAGAGAGCTTTAAGTTGGTCACCATTGAGGAGGTCCTAAAAGGCTTAGTCTTGGGAAAATCAGGGTCTCCCAATGATTCATGCCCCCCAAAAATCATGGCTCTCCTAGCCAAGAGCTGTGCCCCAGCAATTTGTGATATCATCAATTGCTCGATATCTACAGGTATATTTCAATCCCCCTGGAAAGAAGCAGTGGTCCGCCCTATTCTTACGAAACCTACAGCGGACCCCGCAACCCTTAGCAATTATCGGCCTCTTTCCCTTTTACCTCTCTTGGGGAAACTCCTGGAAAATATCATAAACCATCAACTTAGTTCCTATTTGGAACAGAATGAAATCCTGGATCCTTCACAGTCCGGCTTTCGCTCAGGCTTTAGTACAGAAACTGCTGTTCTGGAGGTTACCGACTCATTAAGACAAACTATAGACTCGGGCGGTTCCGCGATACTGATGCTTTTAGATCTCTGCCCATCTTTTGACACTATCTCTCATACAAAGCTAGCGAAGAGACTATCGGATTGCGGTAAAAAAGCAACAGCCTTAAAATGGCTACAACACTTTTTGTCGGAGAGAACACAAATGGTTACCTTAGGTCCCTATTCCTTGGCCAAAATGCCCTTAGAGAAGGGGGTACCACAGGGTTCCTGACTGAGTCCTACCCTCATTAATATATACATGGCCCCTCTGGCTCATATTGTGGAACAGCTGGGCTTTGAAATCATCTCATTTGCATTTGATACTCAGCTTATGTTCACTATCGGGAAATGTCCAGAGTTAGAAAAAACACGCTTCGCCAATGGTATGAAGCTGATCTCAGACTTGATGACTGGGAATTACCTTCAATTGAATCCAGGGAAGACGGAGATCATGTTAATGGGAAGAGCTCCGGACATCTGGTCAGACGACAGGTGGCCAGACCAATTGGGCTCTGCTCCCTCCCCAAACTTTCCGTAAGGAATTTAGGAATAAAAATTGACCGCTACCTGTCCATGAAAGACCATATTGCAACCACGACCAGCACATGCTATTACGGTCTCCGACTCCTCTGGAAAATACTTCTGATTATACCTACCTCCCATCGTAGGACTTTAGTTCATACAATGGTAACTAGTCGTTTAGACTACGGCAATGCCCTGCTGGCAAAATTGAGAGAGACTATCCTGGCCAAATTACAGATTGTTCAGAACTCAGCCGCAAGGATGATCTTAAATCGCCCGGCAGGCTCTTCGTCAACTCCACTGCTTAGAGAACTGCACTGGCTCAATGTGAAAAAAAGATCTTTTTTCAAAATCTGCTGTCTAACCCACAACGCTCTTAACGATAAAGGCCCCCGCTACTTGCAACTTACCCTGATTAAATACTGCCCCTGTAGGAGGCTTAGATCTAGTACACAGGGACTGTTACAAGTTCCTCAGATCTGTCTCACCTGGACAGGAGGGAGAGCCTTTTCGTATCTGGCCCCCAGATATTGGAACCAGCTCCCACAGGCTCTACGAGCCATCTCGAGTTATGGCACTTTTAGGAAACATCTGAAAGCTTTCCTATTCTAAGTAATGCCCTGGTCTGGCTCCACTCTAGCAGAAGTCCAGTCTCTAGTCAGCGCCGACATGGCCCGGGTGATTTGAGTGCTTAGTACTTAACCTAACCGTAACCTAACAAGGGACAGCACCTGCACTTCTTTCATTCACAAGGGAGAGCACCTGCACTTCTTTGTGACAGCACCTTCACTTCTTTCATTCACAAGGGACAGCACCTGTACTTCTTTCATTCACAGGGGACTGCACCTGCACTTCTTTCATTCACAGGGGACAGCACCTGTACTTCTTCCATTCACAGGGGACAGCACCTGTACTTCTTCCATTGACAAGGTACAGCACCTACACTTCTTTGTGACAGCACCTGCACTTCTGTCATTCACAGGGGACGAAACCTGCAAATCTTTCATTCACAGGGGACAGAACCTGCACTTCTTTTATTCACAATGGAGGCAACAGCACTTCTTTCATTCACAAGGGAGACACCTGCACATCTTTCATTCACAAGGGACGGCACCTGCACTTCTTTCATTCACAAGGGACAGCACCTGCACTTCTTTCATTTACAGGGGACCGCACCTGAACTTCTGTCATTCACAGGGGACAGCACCTGCACTTCTTTGTGACAGAACCTCCACTTCTTTCATAGCACCTACACTTCTTTCATTCACAAGGACCAGCGCCGGCAATTCTTTCATTCACAAGAGACAGCATCTGCACTTTTTTCATTCACAGGGGACAGCACCAGCACTTCTTACATTCACAAGGGAAAGCACCTGCACTTCTTTCATTCACAAGGAACAGCACCTGCACTTCTTTCATTCACAACGAAAAGCACCTGCACTTCTTTCATTCATAACGGACAGCACCTGCACTTCTTTCATTCACAGGGGACAGTACCTGCACTTCTTTCATTCACAAGGGACACACCTGAACTTCTTACATTCACAAGGGAAAGCACCTGCACTTCTTTCATTCTCAACGGACAGCACCTGGACTTCTTTAATTCACAAGGGACAGCACCTGCACTTCTTTCATTCACCAGGGAGACACCGGCACTTCTTTTATTCACAACTTTGGCCAAACTGGAGGAGAAGCGGAAGACACCAAATTGCTCTCCATAGAGCTTTAAGTTGGTCACCCTTGAGGAGGTCCTAAAAGGCTTAGCCTTGGGAAAATTAGGGTCTTCCAATGATTCATGCCCCCCAAAAATCATGGCTCTCCTAGCCAAGAGCTGTGCCCCAGCAATTTGTTATATCTTCAATTGCTCTATATCTACAGGTATATTTCCATCCCCCTGGAAAGAAGCAGTGGTCCGCCCTATTCTTATGAAACCTACAGCGGACCCGCAACCCTTAGCAATTATCGGCCTATTTCCCTTTTATCTCTCTTGGGGAAACTCCTGGAAAATATCATAAACCATCAACTTAGTTCCTATTTGGAACAGAATGAAATCCTGGATCCTTCACAGTCGGGCTTTCGCCCAGGCTTTAGTACAGAAACCGCCATTCTGGAGGTTACCGACTCATTAAGACAGACTATAGACTCGGGTGGTTCCGCGATACTGATGCTTTTGGATCTCTCCCCAGCTTTTGACACTATCCCTCATACTAAGCTAGCGGAGAGACTATCTGATTGCAGTAACAAAGGCACAGCCTTAAAATGGCTACAACACTTTTTGTCGGAGAGAACACAAATGGTTACCTTAGGTCCCGATTCCTTGGCCAAAATGCCCTTAGAGAAGGGGGTACCACAGGGTTCCTGATTGAGTCCTACCCTCATTAATATATACATGGCCCCTCTGGCTCAGATTGTGGAACAGCTGGGCGTTGAAATCATCTCATATGCATATGATACTCAGCTTATGTTCACTATCGGGAAATGTCCAGAGTTAGAAAAAACACGCTTCGCCAATGGTATGAAGCTGATCTCAGAATGGATGACTGGGAATTACCTTCAATTGAATCCAGGGAAGACGGAGATCATGTTAATGGGAAAAGCTCCGGACATCTGGTCAGACGACTGGTGGCCAGACCAATTGGGCTCTGCTCCCTCCCCCAAACTTTCTGTAAGGAACTTAGGAATAAAAATTGACCGCTCCCTGTCCATGAAAGACCATATTGCGACCACAACTAGCACATGCTATTACGGTCTCAGACTCCTCTGGAAAATACTTCCGTTTATACCTACCTCCCATCGTAGGACTTAACTTCATACAATGGTAACTAGTCATTTAGACTATGGCAATGCCCTGCTGGCAGAAGTGGGTGAGACTATCCTGGCCAAATTACAGATTGTTCAGAACACAGCCGCAAGGATGATCTTAAATCGCCCGGCAGGCTCTTCGTCAACCCTGATGCTTAGAGAACTGCACTGGCTCAATGTGAAAAAAAGATCTTTTTTCAAAATCTGCTGCCTAACCCACAACGCTCTTAACGATAAAGGCCCCCACTGCTTGCAACTTAAACTGATTAAATACTGCCCCTGTAGGTGGCTTAGATCCAGTACACAGGGACTGTTACAAGTTGCTTGAATCTGTCTCACCCGGACAGGAGGGAGAGCCTTTTCCTATCTGGCCCCCAGATATTGGAACCAGCTCCCACAGGCTCTACGAGCCATCTCGAGTTATGGCACTTTTAGGAAACATCTGAAAGCTTTCCTATTCTAAGGAATGCCCTGGTCTGGCTCCACTCTAGCAGAAGTCCAGTCTCTAGTCAGCGCCGAGATGGACCAGGGTGATTTGAGCGCTTAATACTTAACCTAACCTTAACCTAACAATGGACAGCCCCTGCACTTCTTTCATTCACAAGGGACAGCACCTGCACTTCTTTCATTCACAGGGGACAACACCTGCACTTCTTTCATTCACAGGGGACAGCACCTATACTTCTTTCATTCACAGGTGACAGCACCTGCACTTCTTCCATTCACAAGGGACAGCACCTACACTTCTTTGGGACAGCACCTGCACTTCTTTCATTCACAGGGGACGACACCTGCAAGTCTTTCATTCACAGGGGTCAGAACCTGCACTTCTTTCATTCACAATGGAGACACCTGCACTTCTTTCATTCACAAGGGAGACACCTGCACATTTTTCATTTACAGGGGCCAGCACCTGCACTTCTGTCATTCACAGGGGACAGCACCTGCACTTCTTTGTGACAGCACCTCCACTTCTTTCATAGCACCTGCACTTCTTTCATTCACAAGGACAAGCGCCTGCACTTCTTTCATTCACAAGAGACAGCACCTGCACTTTTTTCATTCACAGGGGACAGCACCAGCACTTCTTACATTCACAAGGGAAAGCACCTGCACTTCTTTCATTCACAAGGTACAGCACCTGCACTTCTTTCATTCACAAGGGACATCACCTGCACTTCTTTCATTCACAAGGGACAGCACCTGCACTTCTTGCATTCACAGGGGACAGCACCTGCACTTCTTTCATTCACAAGGGACAGCACCTGCACTTCTTTCATTCACAAAGGACCGCACCTGCACTTCTTTCATTCACAGGGGACAGCACCTGCACTTCTTTCATTCAGAAGGGGCAGTACCTGCACTTCTTTCATTCAGAAGGGACAGCACCTGCACTTCTTTGATTCACAGGGGACAGCACCTGCACTTCTTTGATTCACAGGGGACAGCACCTGCACTTCTTTCATTCACAGGGGATGGCACCTGCACTTCTTTCATTCATAAGGGATAGCACCTGCACACTTCTTCCATTCACAAGGGACAGCACCTGAACTTCTTTCATTCACAAGGGACAGCACCTCCACTTCTTTCATTCACAAGCAATAGCACCTACACACTTCTTGTATTCACAAGGGACAGCACCTGCACTTCATTCATTCACAAGGGACAGCACCAGCACTTCATTCATTCACAAGGGACAGAACCTGCACTTCCTTACTTCACAAGGGAGACACCTGCACCTCTTCCATTCACAAGGGAGAGCACCTGCACATCTCAGTACTGGTAGGATGCCTGTAATGGGAGAGTACGGCACTTCTGAGCAGCAAGCAGGTACGCTGGAGAGTGAGTACCTGCAGTTCTGTAGTTCCCTTGAAAGCACTGCCAATAGAGGCAGCAACCTGATAGCATCAGAAATATGGCTCTGCACTTTGAAGAATGAATGCCTTGGACGGAGCTGGAGACCAGTAAAAAGAAAAGAGCAAATGTTGTGAAGGAAGTGACACAACTAGGGCCACCCGGGTCACTCCCGACCTCCTCTAAACTTCAAAGAATGAAGAGTTAATGACACAGTACAGAATAGAAGCAAACTAGTTTATTCACAAAGTACCCTGCACTGGAAATCAATCTGACCATCCTCCTATGATGGCTGACGAGGGACTGACTCTTACAGTCATAAAGTTACATTATGTATGTTGCGGAGCCCACAAAGACCTGCCTATTATGGAAAAACACTGGTAGCCGTCATAATACAATGGGAGGTACAGAACATAACTTTATATTCCACAGCCTGGCACAAGTTATCTACTGCCCAAGGTCGTCTATCTTATCCTCCCCACTAGACAGGTGGGAGCAGGCCTCTATGTAACAGAAAAGGCATGCATTAATGAGCAAGATTCAACCTTTGAGAAACAAAACTTACCAAGGACCGTTTCTGGTAAAGGTTTCAAGTAAATGTTTTGATTAAAATGGCGTCTTCGAAAGCTAAAATGGTGAAATAGATGTCAACCTACCTAACGTACTTATTAATTGCATATGCATACAACAAGAATATATTATGAAATAGCTACTTAAATGTTAACATAATATCAGGTAAAATACGAGTAATATGGGGGTAATACATTTCAACTCTAACAGACCCTCCTTTTAGCATTTATTAGCTAACACAGACATCTTTATTCTTGCTATCAGATAAAGGTTGTTACAATTCTAAAAGTAGAGACAATAGATGAATACAGGTGATAACATGTCAAGTACGAATATATGTATATATGCATAGCAAACGAGTGAAAGAAAATGACATAAATATCAGTAGTACGAGTAACATCAGGAACAGAACCTGCAAGAGAAGTAGTTGAACCAAAAACACTCATCTATTTGCATAATAGTATCAAGCTCCTTTTGAAGCATTATAGTTGAATTAATATCATGAACTGAAATCCTTTTGGGAGAGAAATATGTAGCACAGTATGAACAGCTTAAGGGAAGACACTGAATCAAGACACAGCAACAAATTAAAAGAACAATGAAATATATCACCTTTTCTAGAATCCAACCCCAACCACCAAATAAAGACCAACTCAAATTACCGCTCTTCATTCCTCGAACATTTTACAAAATGTCTAAAATATGCTGAGTTATATTCCTTTCCTTTATTCGCGATACCGACCACACACTGCTCTCCTATTATTGCGCACCACCGCTCTTAGCTAGAATAAAATCGACCGCATATCTCGTTTGCTCAGAGTATATGCACATACTGAAAGCACAGTCATGGGCACACGTAATAAGGTTATAACAATGGTTGAAATGTCTCGTATTGTACGAATATCTGTGGTCGAAACCAGTATAATATGCAAATGTATTTAATAATGCAACAAAGAAAAACAACCAGCCAACAGGTGTTTCGTCACATAAGGGAAGTAACCCTTGACTTCTTCAGGGCTGGGGAAGATACAAAACATATAGTAAAATAATAGAAAATCATAGAATTAGTTGTTGCAAAAAACCAAGATAAACACAACAAAGGGGAAATATATATCGAGACCCCCAATAGCACGTGGAAACCCTAGGAAGAAAAGTGGACAGACAAATGTAAATGTGACTTAGTATGGAGACAGGCCCGGTGGCGTAAAAATCGTGACTGCACAAGGGAGAGAGCAAAAGAACCATTGTGGAATGATAATGAGAAACAATACTAACAAGTGGTGAATATTGGTGTTGGGGTGACATCAAAAGGTAGAAACATGAAATGCAATGTAAATAAATATACCTGAGCAAAATGACATGTTAATTCTTAACACAAACATACTAATTGCAAAATTCTATATGTAGTACAATGAGTAAATGAGAGGAGAGACTCTTGAACATTACACATAATCAATGGCAAGCTGAGTAGGGGAACAGATGTAATGGGAACCACAATTTATAGGGAAGAGACAAGTCATGCATAATAGCTCTAAAAGGGAATTGAAGCACATGAGCCCAGAAGGGGGAGACTGCCATAAACGCAACTAACAGAAGTCCAGCCTTGTAAAATGATAGTCGCGAACATATGTGTCCCTACACCATACGTGTGAGAGTACTAACGTTGAAGGGAGGAGTTAGTCAATACCGTTGTGGCAGTGCAGACACTCATACACTCTCATTCATAGTTAAAAGAAGAAGAGTTTCAACCCTATGATGGGTCCCACAAATGCCTAAAGAGCAAACAGTTCACTACTGGAAGGTCTTAAACATCAGTTGTTTGTGATGTCACTGCCTCTCATGGGTGAAGTGTTGGTCTACGCACGTTTCAGTGGCAACACCATCTTCTTCAGGACCAATACTTGTTATAAAATGAATCTCAAACAACAAACCAAAATGGGTTAATCTGTAGCTAACAAGCCAGTAGAGAAATAATTTCAAGTACGACAATTCAAACAGCCTTCGTGCAGCCTTTAGCAATGCCTCCAAATATTGAAACAGTGTACCGTCTGTGCAGGGAAGCGAATTATTATCCTATAACAGGCCTTTTTGTGTCATTTCTTTTGCACAAATAGGAGTAGACTCAAATGGCTGTATATGTTGCGCATCATCTCGCCAAGGTTCTATCCCTAAAAAACGTTACCAGCTCCACTGTGTTTATTACCACGGACAGACGTCGGCAAACTCCTACTAATGGGCTCTGTTCTGGTCCGGCATGCCGGTTTAAGCATGCCAGACTGGAACAGAGCCCATTAGTCCCTTTTATTTTTTGTATGAGTGATGCAAGAGAGGAATTGAGATCTAGACAAAAGTAGCCTTTCTATTGCTTAATACATCGTAAATGTGAAAACCTTTGGGGCTTAGGGGCTGGATAAAGAACAACATCAGGAAACAAACGCAAATTTAAAGCACATTTTATTTATTCACTAAAAACTGTTTAAAAATGTAATTTCCAAGTTCCACATATCTGTTTAAAAATATTTACACTTTCAGCCATTTCCGAGTTTAGTTACATACTAATAGTGGGAAAAACACATGATGTATAAAAACTAATACCAAAACCTTTTTACATTATTTTATGTTTCTTGTTTTTAAATCAGGCCGTCGACTTTTCATGTGAAAATTATTATATGGGCCTGACATCACTTCTTGTGACGCACTACATGTGACGTCATTGTGATTTGCATATGATAATGGGCTCCTTCACTATTTTCCTTACTTGTGCCCTGTTTATTGGCATTGAGAACCAAAAGGGGATAGGTCCATAAACACGTAGTGGGGGCTAGACCTTATATTTAAATTGCAAAAACACACAGTGCCCACACCACAATTACTCATTCAATATTTAAGAAGGGTAAGAAACCAGTTTATTGTAACCACCCTTAGACAACATTACTCAGTGTCTATCATTTTATGCTTTTTTTTCAAATTTTCAAAAAATCATAACAGAATAAAGGACTACGTATTGGAATATTTACAAGACTAAATACACTTTGTACATACATCAAAAAACAAACATTATTTACACACTAAAAAACGTTTCTGCATCAAACATTACAAAAAATTATAATAGTTACATCACAACCAACAAATACTACAATAAAAAACATGAAGAAAAATGATTTCCAAGGGGGTATAAGCAACTTAATAGCTTGTAAACGCCTAAATACTGGACCAGCCGGTCCTAGTGTCGTGAAGTTGACAATTTATTCCACCCAAGAAAGACTGCCGATGCGTTTCAAGAACCAGGCACAAAGTCCCTGGTCTATCATCAGGGCTGTTTATTCTTTGTATCAAAATAGTTTTAAAGAGGGGTGTGATGGTTAATCGCTAGTTATTGTGGTGGCCAGACAGAGATGTCTTATTTTTTGTGAACTGCCGTAGCACGGCGAATTTTGCTTGTACGACGTCACCATCAAGGTATAATTCTTACTCAAGTATCTTGCTCTTAAAGATTTAAAGGGAGAGACCGCAGTCACCGTCCTGCTCCTCTGCCACAGCACGCCCATGCTCGAGTCTGCTTTCTTTCAATAAAGATCTTTATTGAAAGAAAGCAGACTCGAGCACTGCGGTTTCTCCCTTTAAATCTTAAAGAAGATTAACCATCACGCCCCTCTTTAAAACAATTTTGATACAAAGAATAAACAGCCCTGATGATAGACCAGGGACTTTGTGCCTCGTTCTTGAAACACATCGGCAGTCTTTCCTGTTAGCTTTAGCTTCATGAATGTCACTTTCACTTCTGGCATTCTGGCATTCATACAACAAATCCTTCAGAACATTTGAGAATAAAGGACAATCAGTGTGGAAGACGAGTTGCTGGGAGTGCAACTGATTGTCCTGGCACATATATGCTTTTGATGTGAGATTTCACTATTTCACCACATTATTCAGAGTCTGCTGCTTACAGTGGCTCAATTCTGGTAAAAAGTAGAGTATGGCAAATCACCAAATGAATAGAGAGAGCCAAGCTTGAGAGGAGCCACGCGTCATACTGTGTTATAAGGCCTGAGGCACAAGCTGATCCATCAACCAATAACAGTGTGTAATAGGTGCAGCAAAAATTATTTAGGAACAAGGTATATGCTCTTTTATATCTAAAAATGGGTTATTTCTTGAACACCGTTGCTTCGCTTTAGTTCATTTCATATACTGCAGTGGCATTTGTTAATAGTAATACATACATTTTACCAATGAAGCTTCCATCTCCAGAGCCCTGACAACATGTCCACTCTGGATGCGTTGGGTTTACAGGTTTTAATCTTACACGTTAGCTGAAAGTACCGTTGTTAATCTCAGTATTGTTCAGTGTTGCTTTTACAGGTACTGTGATCAGATACAATTTAATGTTTTTCTTTGTATCTCTTCTTCATCAAATAAAAATCAAGTATGTTTCTTTTCTTTTAGTCCACAATGTGCTCGTCTCCCATTGTGTATGCTGATACATCATGTTGCTTTGCTATGTGTACAGAAGTGAACAATCACGAATACAAACACTTTTATAATTCTGCAAATACTTTTATCTGTTTTCCTTCTTTACTGCTAGTCCAGTCTTCTATAATCTGGTATTTCAATGTCCCACATAATTTGAATTTAATCTTTTTCCGTAATTCATTCCTCTCATAATAACTGCACTGTTCAGCTCTTGTCTATGTCCTCCGATGGGTCAATATTATTTTTGATGTTCTTAAAATCTTTTCGGAGTCTCTGCATCTCTAGGATTATTTCCATTGAGTTAAATAAAGCAGTGTATTCACAGAGGGTTGTGTGGGATCAAACATTGATAAAAGCCCTTCTCACTTTCAGTGCATTTCTATGTTTTCCCCCGTGTGTGTTCGCTGATGGCTTTGTAGCTCTGATAATCGACTAAAACTCTTCCCACATTCATAGAACTTGAAATATTTTTCCCCTGTGTGAGTTCGTTGATGATACCTTAATGCTGACGAGAAGTGAAAACTAATGTCACATTCACTACAATTATAGGGTTTTTCCCCAGTGTGCATTCGCTGATGTGTTTGGAGGTTTGATAAGTGACTAAAGCACTTTGCACATTCACTGCACTTGAATGGCTATTCCCTGTGTGTGTTCGCTGATGAATCCTTAATGTTGAGTAACGACTAAAAATGCTTTCACATTCATTGCAAATATATAGTTTTTCTCCTGTGTGAGTTACGATGATGTGTTTCTAGATTTTCTAATTTACTAAAGCTCTTCCCACATTCACAGCATTTAAATGGCTTTTCTCCTGTGTGTGTTCGCTGATGATTTTTTAGGTGTGATGACTTACTGAAGCACTTTGCACATTCACTGCACTTGAATGGCTTTTCCCCTGTGTGTGTTCGCTGATGACTTTGTAGAACTGATAATTGACTAAAGCTCTTTAGACATTCGTTGCACTTGAATGGTTTTTCTCCTGTGTGAGTTCGCTGATGATACCTTAATGCTGAAGAGCTGCGAAAACTACTGTCACATTCACTACAATGATAGGGTTTTTCCCCAGTGTGTGTTCGCTGATGACTGTTTAGGTCTGATAACTGACTAAAGCACTTTGCACATTCACTGCACTTGAATGGTTTTTCCCCTGTGTGTGTTCGCTGATGTCTTTGAAGGCTTGATAACTCACTAAAGCACTTTGCACATTCACTGCACTTGAATGGTTTTTCCCCTGTGTGTGTTCGCTGATGTCTTTGAAGGCTTGATAACTCACTAAAGCACTTTGCACATTCACTGCACTTGAATGGTTTTTCCCCTCGGTGTGTCTGATTATGTCTTTGAAGGTGTGATAACTGACTAAAGCTCTTTGCACATTCACTGCACTTGAATGGTTTTTCCCCTGTGTGTATTCGCTGATGTGTTTGGAGATATAATGAGTGACTAAAGCTCTTTACACACTCACTGCACTTGAATGGTTTTTCCCCTGTGTGTGTTCGCTGATGTCTTTGTAGCTCTGATAATTGACTATAGCTCTTTACACACTCACTGCACTTGAATGGCTTTTCCCCTGTGTGTGTTCTCTGATGACTTGGAAGGCTTGATAACCGACTAAACCTCTTCCCACATTCAATGCAATGGTATGGCTTTTCCCCTGTGTGTGTTCGCTGGTGTCTTTGTAGTTCTGATAACCTACTAAAGCTCTTGACACATTCACTGCACTTGAATGGTTTTTGTCCAGTGTATGTTTGCTGATGAAGCTTGAGTGGTGATGACAAACTAAAGCTCTCGCTGCAGGTGTATGATTCTTCTTTCTTGGTTAGTGTCTGTGGGTCAGTTATATATTTGTCTACATACCATGACTGTATTTCCTGATGGGCCAGCATGGCTGATTAAGCACACACACTTTATATGTGTGCAGTATTTTACACATTTGATTTGTGTTTTATCAATAAATGCAATAGACACCAAATAATTGCCACACTCCTAATACGTAGAAGTTGTATTTGTAGGTAATTGTGTCTTTAGATTGGATTATGGCTATGCACGCTTGAGGGTAAAGATGTATCTGCCTTCTGACCGGTGCAAATTAGGACAGTCTGTTGTATTGTAGATAGAAGAACTCCTCTTTCCTTTACCTGTCAGTTGTCTGGCTCCGCTCTGTTGTGCTCTTCTCTGGTTACTGTTGTTTGTCCAGAAAGAGTTTACAATTCACCTAGAGCACGGAATGATGGCTTGTCATCATATTAGAAAACAGAGCACTGCGGTAATCACATCATACCGATCCCATGATCAAAGCTGGTGTTGGACACTTGTTTATACAGGAGTTGGTTTGTTATTGTTGTTGCCTTAATTTTCTTAAGGTCATTTCTTGGTCTTGTGGCGTGGAGGTGCACAGCTCAGCCTCTTATAATCACTGAACTGCCCTTGATGCTTCAGCCAGGATCTGTCAGTTTGTGTGCAGGTTCCTCTGTCGCCGACTGCGCTGAATACTGTAGCTCATTATTTCTGCTATTATTGAAGATTTACAGCATTCGCTTCATTATTGATGGTCAATTCATACATTCAAGGCTTGTTTTCTGTTGGATGTAAAGATATTGAAAATTACTAAATTGAAACATAATTGAATGAGAATTCACAGTGTTTAACTGGTTGTAAAAGACATTTCTGGGGAGATTTACTAAATCTGAACACAATGCAGCGCAACCACCCCCCCCCCCCCCTCCTCCCCCAAGAGGCTGCGATGCTCGACAGGGAGGGAGCAGGAGAGCACCATATTTTCAAAGATATGGCTCTCTCCTTCCCTCTCCCTTGCGCCAGCACTGATTACAGCAGTCCTGCGCCATGCACACACCTTAGCACAAGAGCGCTAGGGTGTGTGTGTGTGAGCCCAGCATAGGTTTTTGTACAGGACGGATACCCTTCCTGTACAAAATAGTAGACACGAGGGAATGCTTTTCCTACTTTGTATGCGGGTTGCAGAGTGCAGCGCGCATGCAAAGTCGGAAAAGGAAGGATAAATCAAAGCATTTCTCCTTCCTTTGCGCCTAGTTTAAAAGGGTGCAGTTTGTTCACGCTAAACCCAATCTACTGTATTTGGTAAATTGGTTTTAGTGTGAGAAACCTTGGGTGGTTGCACGGGAACGCCCATGCACCCACCTTGACAGGCCCCAAAGGTGTGAAGGAATGTGAAGCAGTGATATGTACTCGTTCACATTACTTTTACGTTATTTCCAGCGCTAAACAAGAGTAGGGCTGGAAAGTAAATTAGGAAAAAAAGATTTTGCGCTGTTTTGTGCCACCTTTGTGACGAAAATACGGCGCAAAATATTAGTAAATCCTCCTTCTTCATTACCGCCTTTAAAACTTAGCAAGGAATTGTTCATCATACACAGATATTTAACTAAAAGTTCTGTTGATCAGGTGACATCTTATTAATGTCTGAAAAGGAGGAGATTTACCAGCGTTTACAGCGCTTAGCAAAGTAAGGGTGCTCATGGAGCACCCAAGTGCTTAGCGGTATAGCTTAAGATAGACGCATATGGTCAGGATTTCAATTAAACAACAATAGAATTTAGAAAAAGAGATGGATCAGGCGGGGCTGCAAAATTTCCAGTAACTTTTTCACAAGGTATACAACAAAAGTAACTCCATTTACACACTTCTTCTTATTCTTTCCTATTCACTTAAGATCATCTCAAATACCAACTCCTGTCTTTACCCGCTGTTCATAAGCCACCTTTGACACTTTCAACAGCTCCCTTGGTTCAAGCTTTTCTGGTTTCTTCTAACTTGGAAGATTGGAACATTATTGTCAGTTGAGGGGGGTTTCCTATCGCCATAACATCTGTCCATCTCCCTGAAACTAGTGCAAATTACAGCGCTCGGTTCTGGTCCTGAAAGACAACTTTAAAAAGCAAGTCTTTAGTTCTTCCTAAAGCAGATAAAGTTCTGTAACATGCAGCTCCTTCCGGGGCTTTTGTGTCAAACAGAACAAGGGTTTCACTGTAAGGCCCATCCTTTACATTATAAGCGCAGATAAGGCAAACAAACGTTGATTCATATCATTTAATATTCAACGAGATCAGTCATTTAGTACTTATAGAGAATCCATCACAACCAATAATTTACCTGACATATCCCCGCAGCAGATGTGTGCATATTACTCTTTTTTCCACCTTTTCCACCATTACATGGCATTTGGCATGATGTTGTCCGTTTGGGGCCCTGGATGCCACTTTGTGACTGGATGGGCATTTGGTAGAGCGGGAGGAGGTGTCAGTTATCCACAGGTGATGCGGCATTTCTACCTTTCCATATTTCTCATCTTCAAGTTTATCTAATTTCCTGTCCTTCGGCCCCCCCTTCTGCCCTCTGGCTGCTCACTCTGTGGGGTTCATCAGAAGTCAGATAAATGCCTGATAGTTACAAGGCTGTGTTTCTCACTTTTTCTACAACACTTATTGCAGATATATGGCCTAGTTTAGAGTTTGTCTAACAGATTATAGCCTCAAAACTAGGATTGGGTGAAGAATTCAGCTCTGCCGTCGGAGCTCGCAAATTTTTGCCCAGAGTGCGGAGTTCCAAAAAACTCCAAGAAGTAATGCAGAACTGAGTTTTTTTTTCACAAGCGGTTCTCCAATGGTATGGTGGCGGGTGCTTGTGAGAAAATATAACGCGCTAGACCTCCTGGCGAGATTTCTCATTGCGGGAGGTCGCGAGCACTCAAGTGTAGAAATCTGCCATTCTCATGAAGCTGCCACTCAATTAGAATGTCAATTTGAGCGACAGAAAGCAGCAGCGCCCTCTGGAGCAACGTGTAGTGCCATTCGTGCTGATTTTCCTGACAGTTATAAGGTTATATAAGTTACAATTATAAGGCAGACAGATTTCCTGTCTGCCTTATAATTGCCACAGGATGTAATAATAATAATAATAATAAAAACATTTATTAAGCGCATGGTTAAACAGGAAAACAGTGCGTCCCCGCGCTGTGAATGCATTCCGTCAGAACTCCAGAGCAGGCCCCCCAAAACAGGAAGGAAAGAGGCACCTAATACAACTAGACCTTGGGGAACAAATGTGTCTTCAATTTCAGCCTAATGCGCGATTCCGAAGGTTCCACCCGAAGTTCAATTGGAAGTTCATTCCAGTATTTGCTTGCTAGGAACCTAAAGAACCGTCCTCCCATCCGTACTCTTCGGATACGAGGGACCACCATCTGCATGCTGCCCATGGATCTCAACAACCGTTTGGGACGATATTTGGTCATCATACTCTGGAGGTAGGTAGGGCCATGGTCATGTGCGATGCGGTGGGTAAAGCACAAGGTTTTAAACCAAATGCGTTCCTGCATGGGAAGCCAGTGCAAGATTTGAAGAGCACGCTTCCCAGATGACTTCCTAAGTAGTTTCAAAACCAACCTAGCCGCCGCATTCTGGACACATTGGAGTTGGTTCAGGCCCTTTTTACTAAGGACACAGAGCAATGAGTTTCCATAATCGAGAAGAGGAGTGACTAAGGCATGCAGTAGGGTTGTCCTTGCTTTGATGGGGAGAAGATCTACGATCTTACGGAGGACCTTTGGTGTGCCATAGCATTTCCCGGCTACAATTCCCAAGTGTTGAGAGTAAGAGAGGTTAGAATCTAGAAGTACACCCAGATTTTTCACCGTATCTGATGGAATGGGCATAGTACCCAAATCAGCTGGCCATCAGGCTGAAGTCCAGATGGAGGGAGACGGACCGATTTCCAAAATTTCCGTCTTATTACCATTGAGGCAAAGACAGTTATTCTTCATCCAGCCAGCCAGTGCCACAAGACAGGAGGAGAAGTTCTCTGCTGCCACAACTGGGTTATGAGATAGAGTGATCACCAGTTGGGTATCATCCGCATACGAGACAATATCCACCCCATAAGATTCCACCATCCTTGCAAGGGGCTCCATATAGAGATTAAACAACGTAGGGCTCAATATAGAGCCCAGCGGAACCCTTGTCTAAGAGACCTGGGTTTGGATTTATACGGGGGGCAGTGAACTTGAAATTTCCTATCAGCTAAAAAAGAGCTCATCCATTCATAGGCTTGGCCGGCTATCCCCATCTCACTCAAGCGTGAAAGGAGCCCAGAGTGCGAACGGTATCAAAAGCCGCACTCAAGTCCAGTAATATCAGAGCGGCAGTGTGACCATCATCAACTTTGAGGCGAAGCAGTTCTGTGGAGAAAAGGAGGGCAGTCTCAGTAGAGTGCTTCGCCCTGAAACCCGATTGGGAGGAATGAAGAAGATGGTGGTCCTCCTCAAAGCCAACCAGTTGATTTTTCACCATTTTCTCCACTACCTTGGCGCAAAAAGGCAGGAGGGAATAGGACAAAGATTATCTAATTGAGTCATACTCAGGTTGGCCTTTTTTATGGGAACAACCTGGGCCAGCTTCCATTCCTCAGGCACCCGACTTTCTTGAAATGACAGAGTGGCCAAATTGCCTATGTGGCAACTCAGAAGAGGTAGATGGCTTCTGAGGATCTTAACAGGGGCAACATCCATTGGAGATCCAGAGTGGGTATCCGAGATTATTTTTATCAGCTCCTCCCGCGGAGGAACCTTGAATTCCTCGAGAGCGCCATTTTTCATGGGTCCATAGCAGGTCACCCTAGCCGGGGTAACTACTGTAGGGCTTTGCTGAAAAGATTCATAGATCTTCTCCACTTTACTCAAAAAGTGGTCAGCTACGTTTTCACAAATCTCGGTGGAAGGAGGGTCTTCGGCCATAGTCGCCATAAGAGATGTTAACTCCTTATAAATTAAAAAGAGCTCTTTGGATGAATTATCCGAATTTTCAATCCTCTCTTTAATGTGATCTCTTTTCGCCTTTCTAATCAGGCTATGGTACGCCCTCAGGCTACTCCTATAGGATTCTTTGTGAGTAGAATCATAATCTTTCCGCCACCGGCATTCTAGGACCTTACATTTGGCCTTAGCTGCACACAGCTCCTCATTGTACCAAGGGGCTGACCTAGATCCGCGTGTAGGGGCTTTTTGAGTCCAAGGGGCCACCTTATCCAGGGCCTTAGTTACCCAATCCTCATAATCCTTCCAAGCTCCCATGAGAGTCTGACTAAACGGAGGGATTTCCAGGTTTAAGGCAGAATCAAATGTCTCATGGCTGAATTTCCTCCAATTCCTGCGTCTAGGTGGAGGTGGACGCTTAGGTTTTTCCCCTCTGATCAAGCCCAGCGCACTAAATGGAATGAGGTAATGGTCAGACCATAAAATCCTGATAGGGGGGAATACTTTAATATCATCCCAGTTAGAAAAGATGGGATCAAGAAGATGTCCCGCTTGATGAGTTGGTCACCCATCAGATAGTCTAAGCATCAGGGCTTTCAGAGAGGTAATTACGGATTGTGCCTCAGTACAGTTAGCATCCACAAAATGTAGGTTAAGATCACCTACTATGAGGAATTTACTATACCGAAGGGCTGGCTGAGTCACCGTTTCAAGGAGGCTATCCGCAAACTGTAAGGACCCCCCGGGAGGGCGATAAATAAGATAGCCCTTAATGGTACACTCCGGGGAGACTTTGATGGAGAAAGGCCCGCTTCGCAGTTACTAATCGATACTTGTTTCAAGGAGCACTCAAGGTCAGTTTTATGAACAATAGCTATCCCCCCCCCCCTTTTTCGAATTCCTCTGTCAATTCTTAAAAGGCCATATAGAGGCGGGATGGCCTCCCGCATATCAGGGGAAGCGGCCTCATCCAGCCAGGTTTCCGTAAGGAATAACAAGTCAGGTTGATAGTCTATAAGAAGGTCGTGGATATTCAAACAGTGTTTTTTAAAAGAGCGGCAATTCAGTAGGTACATAGAGTTGATCTGTCCCCTTTATCGTCTCCAAATCAGTGGTGGGGAGAAAGTGACAACCTCTACACCTTTGGGGCATACAATCAGGCAGCATACCATGTGTACAGTCTGCTTTGGGTATGGGACGAAGAAGAGCTAGTTCTTCACTAGAGTATCGCAACACTCTTACCCGTTCTGTGGAGGCAGAAACAGGGGTCCTGGCCCCTGGCCCCGTCAGATCGTGGACGGGTGCAGACGGGCGCGCCTTGTGCGCGCCTTCGACGCGCACTTGGTGCCCCCACTGCGCCCGTCCGCTGCGCGGTCACTAACCCATCTTCCTAAATAGGGGTAGGTTTGCGAGAACTAGAGCGCTAACCCGAGTGCTGGAGATGCAGAAAGTGGTGGGTTCCTCACCCTCCGCTCAAACGCCCACAATGGATGCGGCGGAACGGGGCGGGATCAGAGAGCAGGTAGTGTTTTAGCAAAAGAATTGTAGTGCAAGCAAAAGAGCAGTTACAAACAAATTACGATACACTTTTAAAAGAACAGTTCAGTCAAGCATCAAATATTTAAAAAACACGGGCCAAATCGCACCGCGCTTCTCCCCTTAACACCCCCGTACTGAGGCTATCCCCAGAGTTCGCTCACGGAGATGACTGTCCCTGCCACTGACAGCCAGCATCCACTGAGCAGCGTCGACCTCTTCCTCCCTAAGTAAGAATGGGTTTGCGAGAACTAGAGCGCTAACCCGAGCACTGGAGATGCAGGAAGTGGTGGGTTCCTCACCCTCCGCTCAAACGCCCACAATGGACGCGGCGGAACGGGGCGGGATCAAAGAGCAGGTAGGGTTTTAGCAAAAGAATTGTAGTGCGAGCAAAAGAGCAGTTATAAACAAATTACGATAAATTTTTAAAAGAACAGTTCAGTCAAGCATCAAATATTTAAAAAAATGGGCCAAATCGCACCGCGCTTCTCCCCTTAACACCCCCGTACTGAGGCTATCCCCAGAGTTCGCTCACGGAGATGACTGTCCCTGCCACTGACAGCCAGCATCCACTGAGCAGCGTCGACCTCTTCCTCCCTAAGTAAGAATAGGTTTGCGAGAACTAGAGCGCTAACCCGAGCACTGGAGATGCAGGAAGTGGTGGGTTCCTCACCCTCCGCTCAAACGCCCACAATGGATGCGGCGGAACGGGGCGGGATCAAAGAGCAGGTAGGGTTTTAGCAAAAGAATTGTAGTGCGAGCAAAAGAGCAGTTACAAACAAATTACGATAAATTTTTTAAAGAACAGTTCAGTCAAGCATCAAATATTAAAAAAACATGGGCCAAATCGCACCGTGCTTCTCCCCTTAACACCCCAGTACTGAGGCTATCTCCAGAGTTTGCAAACGGAGATGACTGTCCCTGCCACTGACAGCCAGCATCCACCATTTTTAATGGGGCGGGCAGGATACCTGTCACATTGTGATGGAATTAATCATCCACTGAAATCTAAATCAGGCCTTTGGTGTACACTGTGTGCAGTGTGGCTAACTGGACTTGAAGGATCTTGTGGTTTGTGGGTCTCTCACTGCTTTGAGGTCACCGCAAGGCAAAACTTCTGTCAGCCGTGTCTTGTGCAGATCTTCCTTGATAGGCAGGACTTCTGTCAACTGCGCCTTGTGCAGATCTTCCTTCCAAACAGGACCTCAGTCAGCTGCTCCTTGTGCAGATTGTCCTTCCAGGCAGGACTTCTGTCAGATGTGCCTTGTGCATATTGTCCTTCCAGGCAGGACTACTGTCAGCTGCGCCTTGTGCAGATCTTCCTTCCAAGCAGGAACTCTTTCAGCCGCGCCTTGTGCAGATCTTCCTTACAGGCAGGACCTCTGTCAGCTGCGCCTTGTGCAGATCTTCCTTCCAGGCAGGGACTTCTATCAGCTGTGCCCTGTGCAGATCTTCTTTCCAGGCAGAACTTCTGTCAGCTGCACCTTGTGCAGATCTTCCTTCCAGGCAGGACTTCTGTCAGCTGCGCCCTGTGCAGATCTTCCTTCTAGGCAGGACTTCTGTCAGCTGTACCTTGAGCAGATCCTACTTCCAGTCAGGACTACTGTCATATGTGCCTTGTGCAGATCTTCCTTCCAGGCAGGACTTCTGTCAGCTGTACCTCGTGCAGATCTTTCTTCCAGGCTGGACTTCTGTCATCTGTGCCTTGTGCAGATCTTCCTTCCAGGCTGCGGCTTCTGTCAACTGTGCCTTGTGCAGCTCTTCTTTCCAGGCTGGACTTCTGTCATCTGTGCCTTGTGCAGATCTTCCTTCCAGGCTGCGGCTTCTCTCAGCTGCGCCTTGTGCAGGTCTTCCTTTCTAAGATGGACTTCTGTCAGCGGTGCCCTGTGCAGATCTTTCTTCCAGGCGGGACTTCTGTCAGCTGTGCCTTGTGCAGATGTACCTTTTAGGCTGGACTTCTGTCAGCTGCGCCTTGTGCAGATCTTCCTTCCAGGCAGGACTTCTGTCAGCTGCGTCTTGTGCAGATCTCCCTTCCAATAAATCAATCAATCAATCAATCATAGCATTTGTATAGCGCGCTATTCACCCGGAAGGGTCTCAAGGCGCTTGGGGGAGGGATCCGCTACTGCTCGAACAGCCAGGTCTTGAGTTGTTTCCTGAAGGAGAGATGGTCCTGTGTCAGCCAGAGGTGGATGGGGAGGGAGTTCCATGTCTTGGCTGCCAGGTAGGAGAAGGATCTTCCTCCGGCGGTGGCTCTTCGGATGCATGGTACGGAGGTGAGGGCGAGGCTTGTAGAACGTAGCTGGCGGGTGGGCGTGTAGAAGGTCAGGCGGTCATTGAGGTACTTGGGGCCCAGGTCGTGGAGAGACTTGTGTGCGTGGGTAAGGAGCCTGAACGTGATCCTTTTGCTGACGGGGAGCCAGTGCAGGTCCCTCAGGTGGACGGAGATGTGGCTGCGTCGGGGGATGTCCAAGATGAGTCGGGCGGAGGCGTTCTGTATGCGCTGGAGTCTTTTCTGTAGTTTGGCTGTGGTTCCCGCGTAGAGGGTATTCCCGTAGTCCAGTCGGCTGGTGACAAGTGCCTGGGTGACCGTCTTCCTGGTTTCGGTCGGGATCCAGCGGAAGATCTTTCGGAGCATACGCAGGGTGTTGAAGCACGATGAGGAGACGGCGTTGACTTGTCTGGTCATCGAGAGGGAAGAGTCCAGGATGAAGCCCAGGTTGCGTGCGTGGTCTGCTGGCTTGGGAGCGGTGCCCAGGGTGGGAGGCCACCAGGAGTCGTCCCAGGCGGAGGGCGATGGTCCCAGGATGAGGATTTCCGTCTTGTCTGAGTTCAGTTTCAGGCGGCTGTTCCTCATCCACTCGGCGACGTCTTTCATCCCGTCATGTAGGCTTGTTCTGGCGGTGGCGGGGTCGTTGGTGAGGGAGAGGATCAACTGGGTGTCGTCGGCGTAGGAGATGATGTTGAGGTTGTGTGGGCTGAGCAATGATCCTTGCGGTACGCCGCAGATGACTTCGGTGGCCTCGGATCGGAATGGGGGGAGGTGGACTCTTTGTGTTCTTCCGGCGAGGAACGAGATGATCCACTCCAGTGCCTTTTCTTGGATACCGATGTTGCTGAGGCGTTGAACTAGGGCGCGGTGGCAGACGGTGTCGAACGCTGCAGAGAGGTCCAAGAGGATGAGGGCCGCTGTTTCCCAGTTGTCGAGCAGGGCTCTGATGTCTTCGGTGGCTGTGATGAGGGCGGTCTCGGTGCTGTGGTTGGCTCGGAAACCGGACTGCGAGGGGTCGAGGGATCCGTTCGTCTCGAGGAAGGCTGCAAGCTGTCTGTTGACGGTCTTCTCGATGACTTTGGCAGGAAAAGCGAGGAGCGAGATGGGGCGGAAGTTCTTGAGGTCAGTGGGGTCCGCTGTTGGTTTCTTCAGTAGGGAGTTGAGCTCGGCATGCTTCCAGCTCTCCGGGAAGGTGGCGGTGTTGAAGGAGGAGTTGATGACGTCCCGGAGTTGGGGTGCGATGATGGAGTCGGCCTGGTTGAAGACGTGGTGGGGGCAGGGGTCGGTCGGAGATCCAGAGTGGATGGGGTTCATCGTGCGGGCTGTGTCTTCGGTGGTCACCGTGGTCCAGGTGCAGAGGGTGGTGGTGGGGGGCGTTGGTTCGACGGTCGGGTGCGTGGAAGGTGCGCCGAAGCTGTTGTGGATGTCGGCGATCTTGCGGTGGAAGTACGAGGCGAGAGAGTCGCAGAGATCTTGTGAAGGAGTGATGTCGATGTGCCGGTGCTGGGATTGGAGAACTCCTTGACGATGCTGAAGAGTTCCTTGCTGTCGTGGGCATTGTTGTCCAGTCGTCAGTGATTTCTTCTTGGTGGTGCGGATGAGCTGGTGGTGCTTGCGGGTGGCGTCTTTGAGGGCGGTCATGTTGTCTGTGGTCTGGTCATCTGCGGCGTACCGCAAGGATCATTGCTCAGCCCACACAACCTCAACATCATCTCCTACGCCGACGACACCCAGTTGATCCTCTCCCTCACCAACGACCCCGCCACCGCCAGAACGAGCCTACACGACGGGATGAAAGACGTCGCCGAGTGGATGAGGAACAGCCGCCTGAAACTGAACTCAGACAAGACGGAAGTCCTCATCCTGGGACCATCGCCCTCCGCCTGGGACGACTCCTGGTGGCCTCCCACCCTGGGCACCGCTCCCAAGCCAGCAGACCACGCACGCAACCTGGGCTTCATCCTGGACTCTTCCCTCTCGATGACCAGACAAGTCAACGCCGTCTCCTCATCGTGCTTCAACACCCTGCGTATGCTCCGAAAGATCTTCCGCTGGATCCCGACCGAAACCAGGAAGACGGTCACCCAGGCACTTGTCACCAGCCGACTGGACTACGGGAATACCCTCTACGCGGGAACCACAGCCAAACTACAGAAAAGACTCCAGCGCATACAGAACGCCTCCGCCCGACTCATCTTGGACATCCCCCGACGCAGCCACATCTCCGTCCACCTGAGGGACCTGCACTGGCTCCCCGTCAGCAAAAGGATCACGTTCAGGCTCCTTACCCACGCACACAAGTCTCTCCACGACCTGGGCCCCAAGTACCTCAATGACCGCCTGACCTTCTACACGCCCACCCGCCAGCTACGTTCTACAAGCCTCGCCCTCGCCTCCGTACCATGCATCCGAAGAGCCACCGCCGGAGGAAGATCCTTCTCCTACCTGGCAGCCAAGACATGGAACTCCCTCCCCATCCACCTCTGGCTGACACAGGACCATCTCTCCTTCAGGAAACAACTCAAGACCTGGCTGTTCGAGCAGTAGCGGACCCCTCCCCCAAGCGCCTTGAGACCCTTCCGGGTGAGTAGCGCGCTATACAAATGCTATGATTGATTGATTGATTGATTTATTGGAAGGGAGATCTGCACAAGACGCAGCTGACAGAAGTCCTGCCTGGAAGGAAGATCTGCACAAGGCGCAGCTGACAGAAGTCCAGCCTAAAAGGTACATCTGCACAAGGCACAGCTGACAGAAGTCCCGCCTGGAAGAAAGATCTGCACAGGGCACCGCTGACAGAAGTCCATCTTAGAAAGGAAGATCTGCACAAGGCGCAGCTGAGAGAAGCCGCAGCCTGGAAGGAAGATCTGCACAAGGCACAGATGACAGAAGTCCAGCCTGGAAGAAAGATCTGCACGAGGTACAGCTGACAGAAGTCCTGCCTGGAAGGAAGATCTGCACAAGGCACATATGACAGTAGTCCTGACTGGAAGTAGGATCTGCTCAAGGTACAGCTGACAGAAGTCCTGCCTAGAAGGAAGATCTGCACAGGGCGCAGCTGGCAGAAGTCCTGCCTGGAAGGAAGATCTGCACAAGGTGCAGCTGACAGAAGTTCTGCCTGGAAAGAAGATCTGCACAGGGCACAGCTGATAGAAGTCCCTGCCTGGAAGGAAGATCTGCACAAGGCGCAGCTGACAGAGGTCCTGCCTGTAAGGAAGATCTGCACAAGGCGCGGCTGTGGAGAAGTGTGGCTCAGTGGTTAGAGGCGGCAGACCCGGAAGCTGAGATCGGCCCTGGACCAGGGTTTGATTCCCCGCCTCGGCGGGTCTTGGGCTCAAAAATTCCACAGACTTGACAATTCTCGCTCTGGTGCCTACTCGACTCACGGGGTCACACTCTGCGACTCTGGGCAATAGCTTGCTTAATCTCCACTACAGCCCCTCGCGGCGGGATGCCTGGCTTTCACCTTGTGGATACCCTGCCGGGGTATCTCACAGGGGAGTACAAGGATGGGTTCCCTAAGCAAGCGCTTAGATACCGGGTCGGTGATTTGCGCTATATAAATACATGTACATTTACATTTACATTCTCCAGGGTGCGGCAGTTCTTCTTGGAGTCCTTGAGTTCGTCGGTGAACCAGGAGGCTTTCTGTAAGCTGTGCCCTGTGCAGATCTTCCTTTCTAAGCCGGACTTCTGTCAGCTGCGCCCTGTGTAGATCTTCCTTCCAGGCAGGACTTCTGTCAGCTGTGCCTTGTGCAGTTCTTCATTCCAGGCAGGAGTTCTCTCAGATGTGCCTTGTGCAGATCTTCCTGCCAGGCAGGACTTCTGTCAGCTGCGCCTTGTGCATGTCTTCCTTTCTAAGCCGGACTTCTGTCAGCTGCGCCTTGTGCATATTTCCATTTCTAAGCCGGACTTCTGTCAGCTGCGCCCTGTGCGGATCTTCCTTCCAGGCAGGACTTCTGTCAGCTGTGTCTTGTGCAGATCTTCCTTCCAGGCAGGACGTCTGTCAGCTGCGCCTTGTGCAGATCTTCCTTTCTAGGCTGGACCTCTGTCATCTGTGCCCTGTGCAGATCTTCCTTTCTAGGCTGGACCTCTGTCAGCTGCGCCTTGTGCAGATCTTCATTCCAGGCAGGGGCTTCTGGCAGCTGTGCCTTGTGCAGATCTTCCTGCCAGGCAGGACTTCTGTCAGCTGCGCCTTGTGCATGTCTTCCTTTCTAAGCCGGACTTCTGTCAGCTGCGTCTTGTGCAGATCTCCTTTTCAAGCAGGGCTTCTGTCAGCTGTGCCTTGTGCAGATCTTCCTTCTAGGCAGGACTTCTGTCATCTGTGCCCTGTGCAGATCTTCCTTTCTAGGCTGGACCTCTGTCAGCTGCGCCTTGTGCAGATCTTCATTCCAGGCAGGGGCTTCTGGCAGCTGTGCCCTGTGCAGATCTTCCTTTTAGGCTGGACTTCTGTCAGCTGTGCCCTGTGCAGATCTTCCTTTTAGGCTGGACTTCTGTCAGCTGTGCCCTGTGCAGATCTTCCTTCCAGGCAGGAATTCTGTCAGCTGTGCCCTGTGCAGATCTTCCTTTCTATGCTAGACTTCTGTCAGCTGTGACTTGTGCAGATCTTCCTTCTAGGCTGCGACTTCTGTCAGCTGCGCCTTGTGCAGATCTTCCTTTCACGCAGGACCTCTGTCAGCTGCTCCTTGTGCAGATCTTAATTCTAGTCAGGACTTCTGTCAGCCGTGCCCTGAGGAGATTTTCCTTCCAGACAAGGGCTTCTTTCCTCAATGATCAGTTCAAAGTTCGGGAGAGGTAGAACTGGTCTAGGTCATCTACTTTATTGCAGTCCTACTGGTCATGCCACAGAGCTCGTGCTCTGAGATGAAGGAGAGTCTGGATTTTCTGAGCTCTGTAGAGCATTGGGACTGTCCTACAACATCCACCACACACTACAACACTCCAAGAGTCACGCTACAAGTGTGCTACAAGGTTTTATTAAACCACTGTATCTGAACATCCCCTGGCAAAGGCCAACTAGAGAATAAACATCCTGCCTGCACCAGCAGAGTGCAGAAAGCTTTTCAAGCACCTCGTGGTATACATGGACTTTCTCTATCTTAACTGAAGATGTTAAGCCTTGGGAGATCTCCTTAAACACGACTTAATGGTTTGGGGCCCATATATTAATCTACTGTGCAATGCGAAGGCCAAATTTGATCCAATACCACATACTTGGAAGGGGGCTGAAATAGTCACCATTTTTAAAAAATGGCAACAAGCATGACCCGGCGAATTATCGTCCTATCAGTTTGATAGACATACCTCAGAAATTGTATGCCAAGCACTTGTTATTAAGGTTAACTGATTGGCTTGAAGATACTGGGTTGTTATCTAAGTACCAAGCAGGGTTCAGGAAGAAGACGAGTACTATTGATCAAGTCTTCAGATTCCTCCGTCCATGTTGGAAATACATATCCCTTAGAAAAGGCAGCTTATATGTATCCTTTGTCGATTTGAAGGCTGCATTCGACATGGTACCCAGAAGACATCTTTGGTCATGCTTGAAGGATCTGGGAGTACCGATCCAATTATTGGCCCAGATAATCAGGCTGCACGAGGGGACTTATGCAAACGTGAGATGGGGGCCTAGGGATCAACTTACCAGGGACGTAGATGTGAACAGGGGAGTGCGCCAGGGCTGTGTCCAGGCGCCTACCCTGTTTACATTATATGTAAATGATATTCCAACTCACCAGGAGGGCTGTAATAACGACTCCCCTAGGCTGGCTGGGGAAACAATTCCAGCCTTACTCTTTGCAGATGACACCATCCTAATCTCACACACCCCTCGTGGGCTTCAGAATTTGTTGAATTCCTTTCACTTATACTGCGTCAATAAGGGTTTACAAATTAATGCCAGCAAGACTAAATACATGGCCATTAAACCTCATAAATCTTTTAAAAATAACCTGGAACTAAATAGTCAAAAATTGGAATTTGTACATAGTTTTAATTATTTAGGCATTACAATTTATTCTACATTATCATGGAAGGCTCAACTAGAAAGAAGTAGATTAGTTTGTATCCCAAACAGTGTTCCCATTGCAAAAAAACATGGCGGGAGTACTACAAAAGCAATTTCTCCAGCGCTAGAAGTTTACAAATTTAAGGCGCAGGCGGCTGCCGTGTATGGGGCCGAAGTCTGGGGTCCTTACTGTAAACATAACTTTGGAATAAATGAAAATAAATTCATCCGAAAGTTATTGTCATTACCCATCAAGACACCGATGCTTCCGTTAATGCTGGACCTTGATCTGAAACGCACTGATAATCTAGCAGTACTTCGTCCACTTTTATTTTGGGTTAGAATTTGGGCAACAATAGAATTAGAACACTACAAAAAAGGCTTACAGGAGATAATGAGAGCGGGTGCTGCAAAGTCAATCCCGTGGTTACAGCATGTTTCATCATGGTTAATAAAAATAGGATTACCCCACTACTGGAACAAGCCCTCAAATTTGACTACACTTTGTAGCAAAAAACGTAAAATTATCTTTTTGGAATCATATTAACAGTAAATTGTTACAAGATTCCAAATTGGGCTCTTTATCTTCTGCTTTCCTTTCATTTAAAGATACTGCCTCATTCGAACCTCTACTGGATGAGATATGCCCACAAATAGCAAAATCATTGTACCTCAAATTTAGGTACGGCGTACTGCAAACAAATAGAAATACATCGAAATGGCATCATAATAGAACCATTAAGGATAATGATAAGTGCGTATTTTGTAAACATTCCAGTGAAGCTAAGGAAGACGATGCACATATTCTCTTCTTCTGCCCTTTATATGAAACCCCGAGAAAGAACTGGATAAAACCATTGTGTATTAGTCTAAACTTAAGACAGTGTAGAGAGGCAGAACGTTTACTGAGAACTGAGAATGGATACTACGCAATTGGTAGTCTTCAGTGTATCAAGATTCCTCTCTTCTGTGATGTATATTAGAACAAAAAAAGGATGGAGATTACAAAAATAACAACTTGTACAGTTTTTCCTTTTTTTTACCTGCAGATACTTTATGATCCCCTTCTTCTCGTGTATGTGACTGATGGACAATATAAGCAATACTGTTTTACAAGGGTGTATATATAGAGATTTTAAATAATCTAGGCTATTTATTGTATTAATGGAAAATTATTTCCTTTTTATGGTAAATTTTATTGATGCCGGGCTGCTAGATTGTATGTGTATGAAATCGAATCTCTTTGGACCCTCGCTATTGTAGTATGCAATCAAGAATTGATGATCTGATGTTTTTATTATGTACTTTTATGATCTAAAAGATTGAAATAAAGTTTTGAATTGTTAAGCCTTGGTAACCTTGGTAACATCAATCCCCTTTGGACAAGGTCCTCCATTTCAGAATGTAACTCATCCTGTGCAGGCACCAACCCTCAAGTCCGTATTGCATGAAGCTGGGTGGTTCTCACCCAAAAGAGGGCCCTCCACAAATTGCACACATTATGTTACACCCCCTGGATAGCCGTGGAAACACACAGACCAACTACACCCCCTCAAGGATCACCAGTCCATCTGCCAGGATCAAGACTCGGATCTTTCAACCTTCTCTGTTACCGTCTCTGGATCGGCCTGTCTCTGTGATTCGTGGAAGCTCCACACTCAGAGTTGCCTTGTAAAACCATCTCATGAGAGTTGAAGAAACAAACAATAAGTGACATGCACTGCACAGAAGTGTAAATAAATCTACCATTTTCATTCCATGTACCATTGTCCTACTGCTGATGTTTTGACATGTATGTTTTGCCGACTATCACAGCAGCTTCTTCGCTTAAAATTTTACTCAACAGTTTGTTTTCCATCATACCTACTTACCTATGTACTGTTTCTGACCCTACGACATCTCTGGCAGACATATTGTGCTGTCTGTTGCTACATAAATAGGAAGTAGATTGCTACTGCAGGAAGAGTGCAGTGTCCTTGCAGTCAGATGCACATGATTGGGATAAAAGGTACCATGTTTTTTAGAAAATCTGCAAGTATTAGAATAATAACATACCAAAAGCAGCACATACAATACAATAACACAGACCGGGTAATTGAAAAACGTGACGCAAACAATGCAATAACACAGGCCAGGCACAAAATCTAATGCAAACAATGCAATAACACAGGCCAGGCACTAGACGCAAACAATGCAATAAGACAGGTCAGGCAGTAGGATCGATGCAAACAATGCAATAACACTGGCCAACCACTATGAGAATCTGATGCAAACACTGCAATAGCACAGGCCAGACACGAGGAGAATCTGAGGCAAACAATGAAATAGCACGGGCCAGGCACCAAGAGAATCTGATGCAAACAATTCAATAACACAGGCCGGGCACCAGAACAATCTGATGCAAACAATGCAATAACACGGGCCAGGCACCAAGAGAATCTGATGCAAACAATGCAATAAAACGTGCCAACCACTATGAGAAGCTGATGCAAACAACGCAATAACACAGGCCAGGCACTGAGAGAATCAGACGCAAACAATGCAATAACACGGGCCAGGCACCAACAGAATCTGATGCAAACCATGCAATAACACAGGCCAGGCACTAGAAGAATCTGATGCAAACAATGCAATAACACAGGCCAGGCACTGGGAGAATCTGATGCAAACAATGCAATAACACGGGCGAGGCACTAGGAGAATCTGATGCAAACAATGCAATAACACAGACCAGGGTTTAGGATTGATGCAAACAATGCAATAACACAGTCTAGACACTGTAAGAATCTGACGCAAACAATGCAATAACACAGGGCAGGCACAAGGAGAATCTGATGCAAACAATGCAATAACAAGGGCCAGGCACACGGGGGCCGATTCACAGAACTAACTTAAGACAAAATCCTAAACTTACTACTATTGATATTCACAGAAGGCATTTAGTAGTAGTAAAGTCAGGATTTTGTCTTAAGTTTGACTTAGGACAAACTTTTTTTTTTTTTAAACCGTTTTTATTGGCAATTTTTCCCAAACTGAACAGTGCAGTCAATTCGTACAATAAGGTGCAATTTGCAGTTACCCCACTCCCGCCACCCCCCCTCCCCAGCCATCACCCCACCAAGGCATACAATACACAAATACAGGTGAACCTCGTTCGGGATTCCCACTCGATCATCAACATTTCAATTTTCACAATGCACCTCTGCTCTTCAGTATGGACCTCTCGTCACGTATCCTTACAGTCCAGCATCGAGTCCATGATATTTTCGCCATTTCCCCCACACTTTTCTGAACTTCCTGGGGCACCCCCGTGCCTTATACGTAACCCTCTCAGCCGCCATATACATATCTAGGCCTCCCCTCCATTCCTCTAGACGTGGTATCACTTGTGCCCCCCAGTATTTTGCAATATCTCTCTTGGCCACTACTAAGGCCAGTACAAGGAAGGTCAGCAGATGGCGCGGAAGGTCCACATCGATTGTCATGCCCAATAGAGCCAGCTTGGGGTCGACCTGCAATTGAAACTCTAGTACATCAGACAGTTCCGTGAAAACATCTGACCAGTACCCCTGTATCTTAGGGCACGACCACAGGACATGAAAGAAATCCCCCCTGGGGTTCTGACACCTCAGGCATTTGGCATCTTCCGTCTTTCCCATCTTATGAAGCCTCACCCTATCAAAGTATGTTCTATGTAACACGTTAAATTGGATGAGGCGGAGTCGGGATTTAACTCCCACCTCCCTAGGATGTGTTAAGATCAATTCCCAGTCAATGTCTTCCATGCCCCCCACGTCCGCCTCCCATTGGTGTCTCAGCCTGGCCAGGTCTCCCAACATATTATTTGTGAGGGTCTTGTAGGTCAGAGAGACCTCTTTCTGCTGGATATGTTCCTGTAGGAGTCTGCCCTCAAGAGGAGCGAAGTCTGCCAGATCTGCAGTGTCAACATTCTGGGCTCTCCATGCATGTTGTAATCTCATATATTTGTATCTCTGTGTGGGGTGTAAGTCGAACTCTGTGGCCAGAGCTGTGAATGTTTTCAGTTGCCCTTTGGCAAGGATATCTCCCAGCGTGGAGATCCCTATGTCATCCCACCTCTTGTATCCCGTTAGTTTGTGGAGCTCCTTCAGCCACGTGCAGTGCCAGATCGGTGTTTGTTTCGTTGGTCTCCTGTCCCACCCCATTCGTTTCGTGGATGCCCTCCATGCCTGAATGGTAATGTCAGTAGCCGGTAGGAGACATTTATGGCCTTGCCCCCCATACAGATAGGAAAGGATGTGTCTAGGTGCCAGTTTATGACGCTCTAATGCGTAGGAGGGGTGATCTGCCTGTGCATGTATCCACTCGTTTATCGGGGCCAGGTGTTCCGCCCAGTAGTATGCTTCTAGATTTGGGAGCGAGATTCCCCTGCTATATTGGTGCCTCTGCAGGGTGGTCAGGGCCACCCTGGGTTGTTTTCCCAGCCATATAAAAGACCGGAGGTCCGCATGTATCTTGGGGAAGACTGTCGGGGGGAGGGGGTAGTACTCATTTTGAAGGGCGTACAGGTACTTGGGGAGAATAATCATCTTATACATGGCCGCCCGGCCTAGGAGGGTGAGCGGGAGCAGCCTCTAGCGGTCCATATCTGTTACGGAGTTCACCATGATACGCTCAATATTTCGGGTGTATGAGATATGTCTGTCCAGGGTGAGGTAGACCCCTAAATACTGAAATCCCTCAGTCGTAGTGAACAGCCGCCCCGGCAGGTCCAGCCACTCCCCTCTCCCTGCGGGGTCATATAGAACCGACTTATGCCAATTTATTCTATATCCGGCATGGCCCCCGTAGCGTTCCAGTTCGTGGAACAGTTGCGGGATCGACGTCTCCGGGGAAGTTACGTACAGGAGAACGTTGTCTGCATAAAGGGAGATTTTTTCCTCGTTCATTTCTCCTTCGGTCTGTTGAAAACCCCTGATGGTCGGGTTCTGGCTAATTCTAGCCGCAAAACCTCTATCGTTAGAGCAAATAAGAGTGGGGAGAGGGGGCACCCCTGTCTGGTCCCTCGCCGAATTTGGAATTCCCGCGAGAGAACTCCGTTCACTCTTACCCTGGCCCTCGGTTCAGTGTACAGCAGCTGCACCCATGCTTGGAATTTCGGCCCAAAGCCGAATTTCTGCAGGACTCCCTCCAGAAAAGGCCAGTGCACCGCGTCGAAGGCCTTTTCCGCATCTAGGGACAGGAACCAGTGCAGGACTTCCCTGTCTCTGACCTCCTGCAGCCAATTGTGAGTGCGCCTAAGATTCAGTCTAGTAGCCCTGTCAGGTATGAACCCAGTCTGATCAAGGTGGATCAGCTGTGTAATCACCCGTCTCACTCTCATCACTAGGATAGTGGCCAGTAGCTTTGTTTCCAGGTTTAATAAGGAAATTGGACGATAGGACTCGCAGAGCTCTTTCGGTTTGCCGTTTTGTGAATGGGATTCTAAAAGGGGGTGGTGATGGACAGAGTATTCTGAATTAAGCAGAACACTCCTACCCAGTCCACAGATCAGGGCTTGATCCATCACCGTTTTTTAGCTCACTGCACCATCCCAGTTCAGAACCTGGCTATATGCAAATTAGTCTGTCCCTGGCCCAGTGCATCATGGGAACAGGGCAGACCAAACTACCTAGCCAATTCTTCACTAGAAAGGAAACACGCTTCCGGGGACCGGTTTCTGGCATTACAGCCGTCTTCGGCCCGGCTTGCTTGAATCCTGATGGTGCAGTGAGCAAGTGACTCATGTCTGAGCATACCCTTCCACACTTGTAGTGGCCAAAACGATTCTAAAAGGGGGGTGGTGATGGACAGAGTATTCTGAATTAAGCAGAACACTCTTACCCAGTCCACAGATCAGGGCTTGATCCATCACCGTTTTTTAGCTCACTGCACCATCCCAGATCAGAACCTGGCTATATGCAAATTAGTCTGTCCCTGGCCCAGTGCATCATGGGAACAGGGCAGACCAAACTACCAAGCCAATTCTTCACTAGAAAGGAAACAAGCTTCCGGGGACCGGTTTCTGGCATTACAGCCGTCTTCGGCCCGGCTTGCTTGAATCCTGATGGTGCAGTGAGCAAGGGACTCATGTCTGAGCATACCCTTCCACACTTGTAGTGGCCAAAACGATTCTAAAAGGGGGTGGTGATGGACAGAGTATTCTGAATTAAGCAGAACACTCCTACCCAGTCCACAGATCAGGGCTTGATCCATCACCGTTTTTTAGCTACCTTGCTCATTGCACCATCAGGATTCAAGCAAGCCGGGCCGACGACGGCTGAAATGCCAGAAACCGGTCCCCGGAAGCTTGTTTCCTTCCCAGTATAAGAATTGGCTTGCACTGGGACAGGAACAGACTAATTTGCATGTAGCCGGGTTCTGAGCTGGGATGGTGCAGTGAGCTAAAAAACGGTGATGGATCAAGCCCTGATCTTTGGACTGGGTAAGAGTGGTCTGCTTAATTCAGACACTCTGTTCATCACCACCCCCTTTTCTGAATCATTTTGTCCACCATAAGCGTGGAAGGGTATACTCAGATGTGAGTCCATTGCTCATTGCACCATCAGGATTCAAGCAAGCCGGGCCGACGGCGGCTGAAATGCCAGAAACCGGTCCCCGGAAGCTTGTTTCCTTCCCAGTATAAGAATTGGCTTGGTAGTTTGGTTTGCCCTGTTCCCATCATGCACTGGGACAGGAAAAGACTAATTTGCATGTAGCCGGGTTCTGAGCTGGGATGGTGCAGTGAGCTAAAAAACGGTGATGGATCAAGTCCTGATCTTTGGACTGGGTAAGAGTGGTCTGCTTAATTCAGAAACTCTGTTCATCACCACCCCCTTTTCTGAATCATTTTGTCCACCATAAGCGTGGAAGGGTATACTCAGATGTGAGTCCCTTGCTCATTGCACCATCAGGATTCAAGCAAGCCGGGCCGACGGCGGCTGAAATGCCAGAAACCGGTCCCCGGAAGCTTGTTTCCTTCCCAGTATAAGAATTGGCTTGGTAGTTTGGTTTGCCCTGTTCCCATCATGCACTGGGACAGGAACAGACTAATTTGCATGTAGCCGGGTTCTGAGCTGGGATGGTGCAGTGAGCTAAAAAAACGGTGATGGATCAAGCCCTGATTTTTGGACTGGGTAAGAGTGGTCTGCTTAATTCAGACACTCTGTTCATCACCACCCCCTTTTCTGAATCATGTCTTTGTGAATGGGGACAATAGTAGCCATGGTCAGGTCGGGAGGGAGTCTACCGTCCTGGAGGGCCTCCTCATATAGCCCCTTAAGATGTTTCACTAGGAGGTCGGCTGTTCGTTTGAAGAATTCGGCCGGGAAGCCATTGGGGCCTGGCATTTTCCCCGGCCTCAGTTTGGCCAGTGCCTCAGATATGTCATCGAGTGCAATGTCAGAGTCGAGCTCCCTCGCGTCCTCAATGGATAAAGTCGGAAGGTCAGTTTGGGCCATATACTGCATCGCCTCTTCCCGTGTCCCCAGATCTCTAGCCTCGTAAAAGCTTTCATAATGGTCTGCGAATGCCTCAGCTATGTGTACGTCCGAGCGGCGTATCGTCCCCTGAGGGTCTGTAATCTGCTCCACCCATCTCTCCGCTCGTTCTTTTTTGCTGAGCCACGCCAGGAGCTTACCAGATTTGTCTCCCACATCGTATAGACGATGTAGGGTAGCCAGCGCCTGTGTTTTCGGCTCTCCTGTCACCAGCTCTCTATATTGTGATTGTCTATCTGTGAGTCTCCTGATTGCCCCCGGGTCTATCGAGGTCTGGCATTCCCTTTCCAAATCCAATATATCCTGTTCTATGATGCCGACCTCAGAGTGGAGCTTTCTTCGTTCCTCTGCCAATCTATTCTTAGCCCTATCTCTCATAACTGTCTTAAAGGCCTCCCAGAAGACCACCCTCGAGTCCACTGAATCTTCGTTTTCGGCAATATAGACTTTAATGTCCGCTCTCAGTCCCCGTATGACATTTGGGTTTTGCAGGTCCCATGCCGTTAAGTGTAAATGTCGTGTGTCCCCTGTCGTTTTGCCCCCAGTCTGACTAGAAGCGGTGAGTGATCCGAGACCCCTCTAGCTTTATATTCTGCTACATCTTGTATCGCCAGGTGTTGGCGAGCTATAAAGACATAATCTAATCTTGAGAAGGCCCGGTGGGCGCCCGAAAAGAACGAGTAAACCCGTGCCTCAGGGTGCAGCCATCTCCATGTGTCCGTAAGGCCTAGGCTGGACGTCCATTGTGACAAGGGTGTCTGCGTCTCTTTCCTCTGTGCCGTGCTTGATCTATCCCTAGAGATGTCCATCACGTCATTAAAGTCTCCCCCAATAACCTGTATAGTGTCAGCTGTGTCCAGCAGTATGTCGGCTACTTTCTTAATTGTGTGGGCCTGTAGTTTCGGCGGTGCATAGACTGAGACAATAGTGTAGGCGCACCTATTCCATGTTCCCTTGATTGCCACATATGTTCCCTGGGGTTCTGTCCATGTTATGAGAAACGGAGTGGTCTTTTTCAGAATAATGGCAACCCCTCTAGAGTCCGACGTATATCCTGCGTGTGCTAGCAACTTGAAACGACCTCTAGCTAGGAAGCCGCATTTAGTCCCTCTGAGATGTGTTTCTTGCAGGAGTGTGATGTCCGGGGCGGCACGTTTCAGGTAAGCGCTGACCAGTCCCCTCTTAATCTTACTGCCCAGTCCGTTCACATTCCACGACAGGACACTAAGCCCTCCCCGGGTGTCCCGGTGTGTGTCATAGTCAGCTAGCATGGTGGGGGCCTGAAATGGTTAGGCTGGCGGCCCCCCTTGGTAGGCGGCCCTGGCCTTCGCATGGAATGTCTTGGTGTACCCAGGGGCAACTCTGGGTATGTGGGAATGGCCTGAGGTGCGGATGCGCGGCACAGGGCACCACTGAATTTGACTGCAAGTAACCAACTTCCCCCCCCCCTCCGCCAATCCAAAAACCCACCCAACAGAACTGTTTCAACGTTTCCCCCCAGTCCTCCCCCCTCCCTACCATCCACCCCCCTCCAGCCCATTTGTGTAACCCTCAACTAATTGGACTTTCAGGTGGTGAAGGTCTGTCCCCCACCCTCAGGATCCCAATTCAAACCACGATTAGGATTCAAACCAGGGGTATAGTCCGTACCGGCACCCTGTGAAGCATGTCCCGCCTCTCCGGAGATAAGCAAGACCACAGGGGTACGAGTATAACCCCATACACAGTACTTCAAGTCAATAGAAAAGACAATGAAATGAAACAAAATATGAAAAGGGGTTTAACTTGCGTGGCACTAGCAGCGGCGTGCTGCTACTGCGGATTTAAGGTCCAAGCTTCCTCACGAGTGCGAGTCCTGCGTTTCAATGTCATGTTCCTCCGTCCCACCGGTTGCACCCATCTCCAGTTCATGGATCACCTCGACCAGCGGGTGTGGTGAGCGGTCAGCTGGCTCCTCAGCCTCCGATAAGAGTTCGCTGTCGAGGCCTTCAGTGTTTGCCTCCTGTGGATGAACCGGTCCTCCAAGTCCAGGTCCCTGATCCCTGGGGTCGACGGAAATCGCATCGCGGTCACCTCTTCCGCCTCGTCGCGCCGCATGCGGGTCCGGATAGGGCGCCGGGTGTGAACCTCGTCTCATTCTTTGGGATCTTTTGGCCCCAGGCGAGTTCCTCCGAAAGTTCTCAGCGGCCATTTCCGTTCGGATTCTGCGGCCCTCCTCCTCTGCTTCTCTAAGCAACGGTCTTTCCTCCAGCCAGTGCCAGGCTTCCTCCGGACGGTTAAAGAAGTGCGACTTCCCCTTGTACATTACTTTCAGTTTCGCCGGGAAAAGCAGCATATATGAGATGTTGAGTGCTCGAAGCTTCGCCTTGACAGAGTCATATAATCTTCTCTGTTTATGCACATCCTGACTGTAATCAGGGAAGATCATGATGTTCACGTTCTCAAACCGGAGCACTCCTTTCTTTCTCGCTTCTCTGAGGATGAGGTCTCTGTCAGCGTAGTTCAGAAAGCGCGCAATGATCGGCCGAGGCCTTGCTCCCTCGGGCGGTTTCGCCAGCAGTGCCCTATGCGCCCGCTCAATGATAAAGCAGTCAGAGAACAGGGCCTGTGGGAAGGTTGAACGGAGCCAGTCTCGTAAGAAGGCCGCAACATCCATCTTCTCAATTCCTTCCCTAAATCCTACAAATCTGAGGTTGTTCCGTCTTGCCCTGTTTTCGGTGTCGTCCACCCTCCATAGCAGCTGTCTATGAGACGCCTGTAGCTCCGCCATTTCCCTACGGAGAGTGGTGATAGAGTCTTCCGTTCCGCTGATTCTGGCCTCTGCCGTCGTCACACTTTCGGTGAGATTTCGGAAATCCTGGCGTAGCAACAGAACCTCGGAGCCCACCTCGCCTATTTTGGTCTCAAGTGCCGCTCTGGAGTCCTTAATATCAGTCCTGGAGGCCTGAATCGCCTCGAGGAGCATGGCCATGTCCGTGAGCGTTTCCGGGAGGCTCCGGGGCATCTCCTTCTGCCCCCTCGCCGTGGCGTAGGTCTCGATGGTTTCCTGTCTGGCCGACCTCGCTGGCAGGTCTCTTTTCCCCATTATGTTCTCCTCGGATGGCAGGGTGAGTCCGATGGTACTCAGTACGCCTGAGCCGTATCAGGCCTCGCGTCCCCCACTGGAGGGTCGCGTTCTCACCAGGAGTAATGATGGAGGTACTCTGGTGGGTTCGATGAATGATCCACAGGAGCCCCGAGGGCCAGGGAAGGGTGTTCCCTCCTCTCCGGGGACATGGAGTAACTCGCCTGTCTTCTCGGTAGCGCCGCCCGCCAGTCCACTCAACAGGCTCGGGCCCCTCTTCCAGGGGGCGGGTACTCGGGGGACTTTCAACTCCAGCGCGATGTCCCCAGCGCGATATCCCCTCCGGCCAGGCACTCGCGGGGTATGTCTGTACGAACTGGATATCCGGGACCCCCTCCGCCGGTGCCACTTGCTCCCCCGCTCTGATGTCCTAAGAGGCCCTCCGTTGGAGTCTCCGGTGCTCGGGTGGAGCCAGAGCTAGGTCGCCAGATCTTGCCTAGCCGCCATTTTGTCGTGCCCGCACCGCTTCGGAAGTCTCCTCTTCCCGGCCGATTGCCGGTCGTATTCCGCCAGCTGACTCGAATGTTCGGTGGCAAAAGTCTCGGAGCCAGGCGGGGCACAAATTTGGGCTGTTTTGGGAAGCTTTGGAGATATATAACCGTCGGATCAGTGCAACACGCCGGGAGCCGAGCCGAGGCACGTCTTACTCCTCCATGCTGCTAGCCACGCCGATCGACTTAGGACAAACTTAAGACAGACTTAAGACAAAATCCTAACTTAAGTCTAGGAGGAGCTGAGGGGAGATATAACATCTAATCCCGGCTTTACCACTTTACCTAAAAATGCTGGAAATAAACACCAAATGTTACTTCTCGACAGGGCCACTATAGAGGTCCTTATCCTGGGATTGTAGTCCCTCGGCTTCTCCCTCACAATCTCCACCACCCTACGTGTGGTTTACTGCACTAGTAAACTGTGCAACCTAGGAGACTCTGTGTTTAACCCTGACCTACCAATTTGTGAAATAGCGCGCTTCGGGAACACTAAGTAAATGTATGCCTCTCCCCCCATTTATGTCCAAGATCGGGGGTATATACAACCATCCTAAAGTTGTAAGTAAAACTGTGTTTTTCAAAATGGGCCCAGACTGTGGTAATGCCTCTTTAACTAAAAAAAACAAAAACAAAAAACATAAAACTTCAGTAAAACTGGCCCTGAAAGACAACTTTAAAAAGCAAGTCTTTAGTTCTTCCTAAAGTAGATAAAGTTCTGTAAGATGCAGCTCTTTCCAGGGCTTTTGTGTCAAACAGAGCGAAAAGTTCACTGTAAGGCCCGTCCTTTACATTATAAGCGCAGATAAGGTAAACAAATATTGATTCATATAATTTAATATTCAATGATATCAGTTATTTAGTACTTATAGAGAATACACCACAACCAATAATTTACCTGGCCTATCCCCGCAGCAGATGGGTGCATATTACCCTTTTTACCCCCTTTTCCACCATTACATGGCATTTGGCATGATGTTGTCCGTTTGGGGCCCAGGATGCCACTTTGTGACTGGATGGGCATTTGGTAGAGCGGGAGGTGTAAATTATCCACAGGTGATGCGACATTTCTACCTTTCCATATTTCTCATCTTCAAGTTTATCTAATTTCCTGTCCTTCGGCCCCCCTTCTGCCCTCTGGCTGCTCACTCTGTGGGGTTCATCAGAAGTCAGATAAATGCCTGATAGTCACAAGGCTGTGTTTCTCACTTTTTCTACAACACTTATTGCAGATATATGGCCTAGTTTAGAGTTTGTCTAACAGATTATAGCCTCAAAACTAGGATTGGGTGAAGAATTCAGCTCTGCCGTCGGAGCTCGCAAATTTTTGCCCAGAGTGCGGAGTTCCAAAAAACTCCAAGAAGTAATGCAGAACTGAGTTTTTTTTTCTCAAGCGGTTCTCCAATGGTATGGTGGCGGGTGCTTGTGAGAAAATATAACGCGCTAGACCTCCTGGCGAGATTTCTCATTGCGGGAGGTCGCGAGCACTCAAGTGTAGAAATCTGCCATTCTCATGAAGCTGCCACTCGATTAGGATGTCAATTTGAGCGACAGAAAGCAGCAGCGCCCTCTGGAGCAACGCGTAGTGCCGTTCGTGCTGATTTTCCTGACAGTTATAAGGTTATATAAGTTACAATTATAAGGCAGACAGATATCCTGTCTGCCTTATAATTGCCACAGGATGTAATAATAATAATAATAATAAAAACATTTATTAAGCGCATGGTTACACAGGAAAACAGTGCGTCCCCGCGCTGTGAATGCATTCCGTCAGAACTCCAGAGCAGGCCCCCCAAAACAGGAAGGAAAGAGGCACCTAATACAACTAGACCTTGGGGAACAAATGTGTCTTCAATTTCAGCCTAATGCGCGATTCCGAAGGTTCCACCCGAAGTTCAATTGGAAGTTCATTCCAGTATTTGCTTACTAGGAACCTAAAGAACCGTCCTCCCATCCGTGCTCTTCGGATACGAGGGACCACCATCTGCATGCTGCCCATGGATCTCAACAACCGTTTGGGACGATATATTTTTAAAAAAAAATTTTTTTTTTAAATTTATTGAAAGAAAAACAGACATACAGTACACAACCAAACTTCACGAGGCAGAGACATATTAATACATTGTTATGGGTCCGTGCGGGCAGAGCTCAAGGGTAAGACCAATACATGCAATCGAATAAGGAGGAGGTTGGGGCTGGCAAGGAGACAAATAACAAAAATAACATCATTTAAGCGAATGAACGTCAGTTAGGGGGACAAAGACACATCGATGGTGACATCATGAGGGGGGTACATATGTTGCCCTGATACGCATTCCATTGGGACCAAATTCGGCCCCATTTCTTGGGACGTCCCCGGGAAAGGTACACCGTCTTCTCCCGGAGCATACACCAGTCCATGTTGTCTTTCCATGCGGACAGGGTAGGTGGTCTATGCGAATCCCAAAGCGGGGCAATGTCCCTCTTAGCGACCATGTTGCCAAGAGTCGCCCACGTGATCTGAGCATAACTGTAGTCGTTAGGCTCCCAAACATTCAACAAACAACGCCTGGCCTCGGGCAACAGGGATACACCCGTGACACTTTTCATGACATCATACACTCGAGTCCAGAACCTGACAATCACCGGGCATTCCCACAGTATGTGAAGAAAGGAACCAGACATACCACAGCCACGCTTGCATAACCCATCCAAGGAAAGCCCCATTCGAACCAAACAGGTTCCCGTGACATACACTCTGTGGAGTATCTTTAGTTGAACGAACCGCAAGCGAGCAGGGATGGCGACTTCCTTAGGCGAGGACAAAGCCGATTGCCAGTCCTCATCGTCCAATTCAAGGCCGTTGGCACACCACGCAGCCCGGAGGCGGATCAGCAAGTCGGCTCTGTTGTTAATGAGTTTTATATAAATTAGGGAGAACATGCTGTCGGGCACGTGGCCGTCCAAAATGCGGTCCTCCAAGGGGGAAGACTCGGGAATATCGGTGCCCACCGCAAACACAGAAAGCAAAGCGTGGCGGATCTGGGCATATCGAAAGAATTCAGTGTCACCAAGCTCGTATTCCACACGCAGCACATCAAAGGACTTAACAGTACCCTTCGACCACAAATCGCCCACCCTACTAATACCAATCATGTCCCATTTATCAAAGCCTTTCGTTCTCCACAGCTGTCCCAAGCATTCCGAATCATACAAGGGGGTGGCCTGGGTATATCTATCACACCAGCCCAAGGCCGCAGTTGCATCATGCCACACTCTCATAGCAATCTTGGTGGGACCAGTCAGTGCTCCGCGGAGACCTCTGGAGTACAGCGCTCTGCTAAAGGTCCCCCCAGGCAGGATAAACCTATCCATGGAAAACGCTGGGGCAGGGCCCGGTGCGTAAGTTGCATGATTAATCGCGCTAAGCTGAGATGCCCAATAATAACGTCTGATGTCAGGGAGGGCTATACCGCCATCGTACCATGGAAGTGTGAGTTTGGAAAGGGCAATGCGTGCACGCCCATCCCAGACAAGTTGTCTCTGCAGGCTTTCCACTTCACGGAAATAGCCGGAGGCAATCGGATCAAAGGAGTTCTGAAGAGCGTACAAAAAGCGGGGCAATGACATCATTTTAAAAAGCGCCGCTCTACCGAGGGGCGATAGCGGCAACTTACGCCAGTTAGCCACATCAAGTTTAAGCCACTGAAGGGGGGGTAACAAGTTAAGCTCATGGCGCCTGGAGGGGTCCAAGGAAACATAGATCCCCAAGTACTTGAAACCGGTCTCTGTCACTTGAATCGGAAATCTACGCGGCAATGGAGGGAGATCTCCAGCCAAAACGTAGACGCAGGATTTAGCCCAATTATTAACAAGACCGGAGTTCCTACCGAAGGAAGCAAGAACATCAAAAAGCACATTGAGGGACTTCTTTGGGGAGGTAAGATATAAGAGGATGTCATCCGCATATAGCGAGACTCGATCCTCAAAATCAGGGGACCAACGGATGCCCCACATAGAGGGTTCCCAACGAAGCCACTCCGCCAGTGGTTCAAGAGCGAGAGCAAAAAGCAAAGGGGACAGCGGACAGCCCTGTCGGGTGCCCCGTCCAAGCTCAAAGACGCAAGACACTCGTCCGTTAACAACTACCTGGGCCAGGGGACTCTCATAAAGAAGCTTCACCCAGGCTATGAAGCCCGGCCCACACCCGAATTTCGAGAGGGCCGCCCATAGGTAGGGCCACTCGATAGTGTCGAAGGCCATGGTAGCGTCGAGAGAAGCCAAAATGGCCGGTTCAGTAAGCGTCTCAGCTCTCGCGAGAACCCTGTGGAGTCTACGCAGGTTTAAAGCAGTGTTGCGATGCGGGATAAAACCGGATTGATCCGGATGGATCAGGTCCCCGATCATAGTGACTAAGCGATTAGCTAGCGTTTTAGCCAAGATCTTGGGTTCGGCGTTAAGTAAGGAAATAGGTCTGTAGGAAGTACAACGATCCCGAGGCTTACCCTCTTTGGGAATAACAACAATGGTAGCGAGTCGTTGGTCAGGAGGGAGGGAGCCAGACTCCAAGGCCTCGAGGAACATGTCTCGCAAATAGGGCGCCATTTTGTCGGGTCGCAGCTTGTACAGTTCAATAGGCAAACCATTGGGGCCCAACGCCTTGCCCGAACGAAGGGAGCGGATAGCCACTGCTATTTCATCTACTGTGAATGGGGCGTCAAGGAGGTTTCTGTCAGAGTCAGAGAGACGAGGCAAAGCGATATCCCGTAACAGTGGATGGGAGTCGTCCTCATCCCTGTCACAGACGGAGGTGTACACAGTCTCAAAGTGATCCGCAAAGCACTGAACGATCCCAACAGGGTCAGTGACACACTCACCATCAAGCCTCTAAACAACGGGGACCACCCGATTCACTCTCTCCTTCTTATCCAGCCACGCTAGCAACTTACCGGCCTTATCACCCACATCATACAGTCGTCCCTGCTGCTCCCTATACATCACTTTCGCCGCATCCGTAACAAGAGCCTTATAGTCCGCCTGTTTCAAAGCAAGGGAATGTAACTTGGAGCTGGATACACCAAGTCGGAGATCGTCCTCCAAATCGACGATCTCGGATTCCATGCACACAATCTCCACATTGGCAGCCTTTTTAGGAGCAGCAATAAGGGATAAAGACTGACCACGTACAACAGTTTTAAACGCTTCCCACAATGACACAGCAGAGGAAACAGACCCCACATTTTCATCAAAATAATTCTCGATGGCTTTGACAAGGTTCGAGCGGGTCTTGGGATTACGAAAATACCACGGGTTGATAGGAGCTACTCTACCCTCAGTTCCCGCCCCGACCTCATATCGGAGCCACAAGGGGGAGTGATCCGAGATACCCCTAGGGAGCTGACGAATTTCCCTTATAGAGGAAGACTGGACCGCTGGCATTAAAAAATAGTCCAACCTGGACAGGCTGCCATGCGCCCCAGAGTGGAAGGTGTACTGTAACTGTGTAGGGTGTAGCAGCCTCCAAGCATCGATAAGCCCGAATGTCTCTAACAAGTCGCTCAGCCACCCTTGCGCCCTGGGTAGGTCCCGGGGGGGATGACGGTCAAAGGTGCCGGAGACAACCGAATTGAGATCCCCTCCCAAAATCAGAAGCCCCTCAGGAAGATCCAAGAGGACTCTGCAAAGGTCAGCATAGGTTAAAGTCTGCAGGCCCGGGGGAACATAAACCGAAAGTACAGACAAGGTCTTCCCCTCCCATCTGCCAGTGAGCACCGCGTAGCGCCCCCAGTCGTCAAGTTTAACCTTGTCGACTGCGAAAGGGAGAGAGGACCGAATAAGAATACCGGCCCCCCTGGATCCAGAAGTAAACCCCGCGTGGGCCACTAGTCGGTAACCACGTCTATTAAGTGCCTGACAAGCGTTGCCTATCAAGTGTGTCTCCTGTAGGAGGACAATATCGGGGGAATGACGCCTAAGGAATCGTAGAACAATACCCCGTTTAATCCTGTCCCCTAATCCGTTGACATTCCAGGATAAGATTCTCAACTCGCCGCCCCCCATCCCGAATGAATAGAAAGAGCAGGACCCACATAGAGCACCAAAATCAATACGAATAGAAAAAACAATACGATGCCTCGTGAATTAACAAAAACACACAAACACCCCCCTCCACCCCCCAACGTACCCAAGTTTCTCCCCCCACCCTGCACCCCTGCGTAAGACTAAAAAGCCACCCCAACTTGCAGTGTGCCTGTCGCCCCATAACTAAACTAGCTACGCAAAGCACCCAGGAGGAGGAAGAGTCCCCATTTACCCCCCGCCACCCCTGGGCAGATCAAGGCCTAACAAAGACCCAAGTCCAAACTCAGCTGATACAATGAAAAAGTCAGGTGCCGGGATCCACAGGCGATGTCCTCATTCAGCCGCACCTCCGTCAGTGCCTCCAGGGTGCCCAGTACGTTCATGTCTCATAGGCAGGGAGTCGAGCCAGTCACTGACATTGTCAGGGCAGTCAAAAAAGAATGCACGTTCCTGATATTCAATCCGCAGCCTGGTAGGGAACAATAAGGAGTATTTAAGGCCCAAGTCTCGCAGTCGCCTTTTGACTCCCTGAAAGCCAAGTCTTTGTTTCTGGACAAGCGGCGAAAAGTCCGGATAAAAGGAAACGGATGCATTCTCAAAGTTCACTGGGCCCTTATCTCGCGATGCCTGTAGAACAGCGTCCCGGTCTCGAAAATGGAACAACCTGGCAATAATGGGTCTCGGAGGGGCGCCCGGTTTAGCCTTCCCGCCGGGAACACGATGAGCACGTTCAACCGCAAAGAACTTGCTAAGCCCAGCGGGAGACAGATGGTTGGTAATAAGGTCCTCAACCAGGAGGTCAGCCCCTGCAGTCCTGGAGTCCTCTGGGACACCAATAAGGCGCACATTGTTGCGGCGGGCCCTATTTTCATAGTCCTCGAGACGACGAGCCATGTTGTCATGAGAGGATCGTAGATTGCTGATCTCAGCCTGCGCATCAGTGACATCGGTGATAAGACTCGAGGTCTTCAAGCCCAGCGACTCGACTCTTTCATTGGTCTTCGAGTGATCAGCTCTAATCAGCGTGATATCGATGGCCACCGTGCCGATCTTAGAGGCTAAGGCCTCGTACTGCTGTCCCCATAGAGGCCTGCATGTTGGCTATGGCTCCCATGACGTCCTGCAAGGATGGGTCCGAGGATGCTGGAAAGGGGGTCTTAGCAGTATCAGAAACACTGCTCACAGCACCAGGCGACCCCTTGACTTGCGAATAGTGGTCCATGATGTTGGTCTGGTTTTGGCCACCACGGAGAGGCGCCTTAGTCTTTCGCTTCTCGAGAGGCTGCCCGGTGGCCATCTTGGAAAAGGGACCCCGAAGGGGTCCCTGCGACCTGGTGAAAATGGCCGGGCGCAAAGTGTCCAGAAAGTCAACTAGACCATATCCGAGTGTTGCGGGCACAAGAGAGCCAAGTCATAGACAGGCAGCAGGGCCAACACCAGGCAGAAAGGAAAAACAGCGGGCCAGCCGAAGGTGGTGAAAGGCTGTACCCCTGCCAGTCAGAGCTGGGAACAGAATCAAAACTGAAAGTCAGGAGGGGTCGACCAGAAGGAGACCCTTGCAGCCGTTGGTGATCAACTACTCCACGGCCTGCACAGCAACCGAGCCCCCGGTCAGCCTCGGGATGGGCCTCAAAAAGTTGAAACGATGTAAAAGTGGACCCCGGCATCCGAATTTGAAATGTCAAAGTGCTCGATGATCAGTGAAGATATACGAACAAAAGCCCGCTGTCGAAATCAGGATGTTGCCAGGATAATCGTAGGGGGTGGCACAGGTCCGGGGAGCTCTGTGCTCACGCGACCATCTTGGATGCCAGCGAAGCTCCTCCCTTTTGGGACGATATATGGTCATCATACTCTGGAGGTAGGTAGGGCCATGGCCATGTGCGATGCGGTGGGTAATGCACAAGGTTTTAAACCGAATGCGTTCCTGCATGGGAAGCCAGTGCAAGATTTGAAGAGCACGCTTCCCAGATGACTTCCTAAGTAGTTTCAAAACCAACCTAGCCGCCGCATTCTGGACACATTGGAGTTGGTTCAGGCCCTTTTTACTAAGGACACAGAGCAATGAGTTCCCATAATCGAGATGAGGAGTGACTAAGGCATGCACTAGGGTTTTCCTTGCTTTGATGGGGAGAAGATCTACGATCTTACGGAGGACCTTTAGTGTGCCATAGCATTTCCCAGCTACAATTCCCAAGTGTTGAGAGTAAGAGAGGTTAGAATCTAGACGTACACCCAGATTTTTCACCGTATCTGATGGAATGGGCATAGTACCCAAATCAGCTGGCCATCAGGCTGAAGTCCAGATGGAGGGAGACGGACCGATTTCCAAAAGTTCCGTCTTATTACCATTGAGGCGAAGACAGTTATTCTTCATCCAGCCAGTCAGTGCCACAAGACAGGAGGAGAAGTTCTCTGCTGCCACAACTGGGTTATGAGATAGAGTGATCACCAGTTGGGTATCATCCGCATACGAGACAATATCCACCCCATAAGATTCCACCATCCTTGCAAGGGGCTCTATATAGAGATTAAACAACGTAGGGCTCAATATGGAGCCCTGCGGAACCCCTTGTCTAAGAGACCTGGGTTTGGATTTATACGGGGGGCAGTGAACTTGAAATTTCCTATCAGCTAAAAAAGAGCCCATCCATTCATAGGCTTGGCCAGCTATCCCCATCTCACTCAAGCGTGAAAGGAGCCCAGAGTGCGATACGGTATCAAAAGTCGCACTCAAGTCCAGTAATATCAGAGCGGCAGTGTGATCATCATCAACTTTGCGGCGAAGCAGTTCTGTGGAGAAAAGGAGGGCAGTCTCAGTAAAGCGCTTCGCCCTGAAACCCGATTGGGAGGAATGAAGAAGATGGTGGTCCTCCACAAAGCCAATCAGTTGATTGTTAACCAATTTCTCCACTACCTTGGCGCAAAAAGGCAGGAGGGAAATAGGACGAAGATTATCTAACTGAGTCATACTCAGGTTGGCCTTTTTTTTATGGGAACAATCTGGGCCAGCTTCCATTCCTCAGGCACCCGACTTTCTTGAAATGACAGAGTGGCCAAATTACCTATGTGGCAACTCAGAAGAGGTAGATGGCTTCTGAGGATCTTAACAGGGGCAACATCCATTGGAGATCCAGAGTGGATATCCGAGATTATTTTTATTAGCTCCTCCCGCGGAGGAACCTTGAATTCCTCGAGAGCGCCATTTTTCATGGGTCCATAGCAGGTCACCCTAGCCGGGGTAACTACTGTAGGGCTCTGCTGAAAAGATTCATAGATCTTCTCCACTTTACTCACAAAGTGGTCAGCTATGTTTTCACAAATCTTGGTGGAAGGAGGGTCTTCGGCCATGGTCGCCATAAGAGATGTTAACTCCTTATAAATTAAAAAGAGCTCTTTGGATGAATTATCCGAATTTTCAAACCTCTCTTTAATGTGATCTCTTTTCGCCTTTCTAATCAGGCTATGGTACGCCCTCAGGCTACTCCTATAGGATTCTTTGTGAGCAGAATCATAATCTTTCCGCCACCAGCATTTTAGGACCTTACATTTGGCCTTAGCTGCACACAGCTCCTCATTGTACCAAGGGGCTGACCTAGATCCGCGTGTAGGGGCTTTTTAAGTCCAAGGGGCCACCTTATCCAGGCCTTAGTTACCCAATCCTCATAATCCTTCCAAGCTCCCATGAGAGTCTGACTAAACGGAGGGATTTCCAGGTTTAAGGCAGAATCAAATGTCTCATGGCTGAATTTCCTCCAATTCCTGCGTATAGGTGGAGGTGGACGCTTAGGTTTTTCCCCTCTGATCAAGCCCAGTGCACTAAATGGAATGAGGTAATGGTCAGACCATAAAATCCTGATAGGGGGTAATACTTTAATATCATCCCAGTTAGAAAAGATGGGATCAAGAAGATGTCCCGCTTGATGAGTTGGTCTCCCATCAGATAGTCTAAGCATCAGGGCTTTCAGAGAGGTAATTACGGATTGTGCCTCAGTACAGTTAGCATCCACAAAATGTAGGTTAAGATCACATACTATGAGGAATTTACTATACCGAAGGGCTGGCTGAGTCACCGTTTCAAGGAGGCTATCCGCAAACTGTAAGGACCCCCCGGGAGGGCGATAAATAAGATAGCCCTTAATGGTACACTCCGGGGAGACTTTGATGGAGAAAAGGCCCGCTTCGCAGTTACTAATCGATACTTGTTTCAAGGAGCACTCAAGGTCAATTTTATGAACAATAGCTATGCCCCCCCCTTTTTGAATTCCTCTGTCAATTCTTAAAAGGCCATAAAGAGGCGGGAGGGCCTCCCGAATATCAGGGGCAGCGGCCTCATCCAGCCAGGTTTCCGTAAGGAATAGCAAGTCAGGTTGATAGTCAATAAGAAAGTCATGGATGTTCAAACAGTGTTTTTTAAAAGAACGGCAATTCAGTAGGTACATAGAGAGTTGATCTGTCCCCTTTATCATCTCTGAATCAGTGGTGGGGAGAAAGTGACAACCTCTACACCTTTGGGGCATACAATCAGGCAGCATACCATGTGTACAGTCTGCTTTGGGTATGGGACGAAGAAGAGCTAGTTCTTCACTAGAGTATCGCAACACTCTTACCCGTTCTGTGGAGGCAGACACAGGGATCCTGGCCCCTGGCCACGTCAGGTCGCGGACGGGCGCAGATGGGCTTGCCTTGTGCGCGCCTTCGGCGCGCACTTGGTGCGCCCACTGCGCCTGTCCGCTGCGCGGTCGCTGACCCATCTTCCTAAATAGGGGTAGGTTTGCGAGAACTAGAGCCCTAACCCGAGCACTGGAGATGCAGAAAGTGGTGGGTTCCTCACCCTCCGCTCAAACGCCCACAATGGACGCGGCGGAACGCGGCGTGATCAGAGAGCAGGTAGGGTTTTAGCAAAAGAATTGTAGTGCGAGCAAAAGAGCAGTTACAAACAAATTACGATACATTTTTAAAAGAACAGTTCAGTCAAGCATCAAATATTAAAAAAACATGGGCCAAATCGCACAGCGCTTCTCCCCTTAACATCCCCGTACTGAGGCTATCCCCAGAGTTCGCTCACGGAGATGACTTTCCCTGCCACTGACAGCCAGCATCCACTGAGCAGCGTCGACCTCTTCCTCCCTAAGTAAGAATAGGTTTGCGAGAACTAGAGCGCTAACCCGAGCGCTGGAGATGCAGGAAGTGGTGGGTTCCTCACCCTCCGCTCAAACGCCCACAATGGACGCGGCGGAACGGGGCGGGATCAAAGAGCAGGTAGGGTTTTAGACTTCTGTCAACAGCGCCTTGTGCAGATCTTCCTTCCAAACAGGACCTCAGTCAGCTGCTCCTTGTGCACATCTTCCTTCCAGGCAGGGCTTCTTTCAGCTGCGCCTTGTGCAGATCTTCCTTCCAGGCAGGACTTCTGTCAGCTGCGCCTTGTGCAGATCTTCTTTTCAGGCAGGGCTTCTGTCAGCTGCGCCCTGTGCAGATCTTCCTTCCAGGCAGGAATTCTGTCAGCTGAGCCTTGAGCAGATCTTCCTTTCTAGGCTAGACTTCTTTCAGCTGTACCTTGTGCAGATCTTCCTTCCAGGCTGCGACTTCTGTCAACTGCACCTTGTGCAGATCTTCCTTTCACGCAGGACCTCTGTCAGCTGCGCCTTGTGCAGATCTTAATTCTAGACAGGAATTCTGTCAGCCGTGCCCTGAGGAGATTTTCCTTCCAGACAAGGGCTTCTTTCCTCAATGATCAGTTCAAAGTTCGGGAGAGGTAGAACTGGTCTAGGTCATCTACTTTATTGCAGTCCTACTGGTCATGCCACAGAGCTCGAGCTCTGAGATGAAGGAGAGTCTGGATTTTCTGAGCTCTGTAGAGCATTGGGACAGTCCTACCACATCCACCACACACTACAAGACTCCAATAGTCACGCTACAAGTGTGCTCCAAGGTTTTATTAACCCACTGTATCTGAACATCCCCTGGCAAAGGCCAACTAGAGAATAAACATCCTGCCTGCACCAGCAGAGTGCAGAAAGCTTTTCAAGCACCTCGTGGTATACATGGACTTTCTCTATCTTAACTGAAGATGTTAAGCCTTGGGAGATCTCCTTAAACACGACTTAATGGTTTGGGGCCCATATATTAATCTACTGTGCAATGCGAAGGCCAAATTTGATCCAATACCACATACTTGGAAGGGGGCTGAAACAGTCACCATTTTTAAAAAATGGCAACAAGCATGAACCGGCGAATTATCGTCCTATCAGTTTGATAGACATACCTCAGAAATTGTATGCCAAGCACTTGTTATTAAGGTTAACTGATTGGCTTGAAGATACTGGGTTGTTATCTAAGTACCAAGCAGGGTTCAGGAAGAAGACAAGTACTATTGATCAAGTCTTCAGATTCCTCCGTCCATGTTGGAAATACATATCCCTTAGAAAAGGCAGCTTATATGTATCCTTTGTCGATTTGAAGGCCGCATTCGACATGGTACCCAGAAGACTTCTTTGGTCATGCTTGAAGGATCTGGGAGTACCGATCCAATTATTGGCCCAGATAATCAGGCTGCACGAGGGGACTTATGCAAACGTGAGATGGGGGCCTAGGGGTCAACTTACCAGGGACGTAGATGTGAACAGGGGAGTGCGCCAGGGCTGTGTCCAGGCGCCTACCCTGTTTACATTATATGTAAATGATATTCCAACTCACCAGGAGGGCTGTATTAACGTCTCCACTAGGCTGGCTCGGGAAACAATTCCAGCCTTACTCTTTGCAGATAACACCATCCTAATCTCAGAAACCCCTCGTGGGCTTCAGAATTTGTTGAATTCCTTTCACTTATACTGTGACAATAAGGGTTTACAAATTAATGCCAGCAAGACTAAATACATGGCCATTAAACCTCATAAATCTTTTAAAAATAACCTGGAACTAAATAGTCAAAAATTGGAATTTGTACATAGTTTTAATTATTTAGGCATTACAATTGATTCTACATTATCATGGAAGGCTCAACTAGAAAGAAGTAGACTAGTTTGTATCCCAAACAGTGTTCCCATTGCAAAAAAACAGGGCGGGAGTACTACAAAAGCAATTTCTCCAGCGCTAGTAGTTTACAAATTTAAGGCGCAGGCGGCTGCCGTGTATGGGGCAGAAGTCTGGGGTCCTTACTGTAAACATAACTTTGGAATAAATGAAAATAAATTCATCCGAAAGTTATTGTCATTACCCATCAAGACACCGATGCTTCCGTTAATGCTGGACCTTGATCTGAAACGCACTGATAATCTAGCAGTACTTCGTCCACTTTTATTTTGGGTTAGAATTTGGGCAACAATAGAATTAGAACACTACAAAAAAGGCTTACAGGAGATAATGAGAGCGGGTGCTACAAAGTCAATCCCGTGGTTACAGCATGTTTCATCATGGTTAATAAAAATAGGATTACCCCACTACTGGAACAAGCCCTCAAATTTGACTACACTTTGTAGCAAAAAACGTAAAATTATCTTTTTGGAATCATATTAACAGTAAATTGTTACAAGATTCCAAATTGGGCTCTTTATCTTCTGCTTTCCTTTCATTTAAAGATACTGCCTCATTCGAACCTCTACTGGATGAGATATGCCCACAAATAGCAAAATCATTGTACCTCAAATTTAGGTACGGCGTACTGCAAACGAATAGAAATACATCGAAATGGGATCATAATAGAACCATTAAGGATTATGATAAGTGCATATTTTGTAAACATTCCAGTGAAGCTAAGGAAGACGATGCACATATTCTCTTCTTCTGCCCTTTATATGAAACACCGAGAAAGAACTGGATAAAACCATTGTGTATTAGTCTAAACTTAAGACAGTGTAGAGAGGCAGAACGTGTACTGAGAACTGAGAACGGATACTACGCAACTGGTAGTCTTCAGTGTATCAAGATTTCTCTCTTCTGTGATGTATATTAGAACAAAAAAAGGATGGAAATTATAAAAATAACAACTTGTACAGTTTTTCCTTTTTTTTTACCTGCAGATACTTTATGATCCCCTTCTTCTCGTGTATGTGACTGATGGACAATATAAGCAATACTGTTTTACAAGGTTGTATATATAGAGATTTTAAATAATCTAGGCTATTTATTGTATTAATGGAAAATTATTTCCTTTTTATGGTAAAATTTATTGATGCCGGGCTGCTAGATTGTATGTGTATGAAATCGAATCTCTTTGGACCCTCGCTATTGTAGTATGAAATCAAGAATTGATGATCTGATGTTTTTATTATGTACTTTTATGATCTAAAAGATCGAAATAAAGTTTTGAATTGTTAAGCCTTGGTAACATTGGTAACATCAATCCCCTTTGGACAAGGTCCTCCATTTCAGAATGTAACTCATCCTGTGCAGGCATCAACCCTCAAGTCCGTATTGCATGAAGCTGGGTGGTTCTCACCCAAAAGAGGGACCTCCACAAATTGCTGACATTATGTTACACCCCCTGGATAGCCGTGGAAACACACAGACCAACTACACCCCTTCAGGGATCACCAGGCCATCTGCCAGGATCAAGACTCAGATCGTTCAACCTTCTCTGTTACCGTCTTTGGAACGGCCTGTCTCTGAGATTCGTGGAAGCTCCACACTCAGTGAGCTCAGAGTTGCCTTGTAAAACCATCTCATGAGAGTTGAAGAAAAGAACATTAAGTGACACGCACTGCACAGAAGTGTAAATATATCTACCATTACCGTTCCATGTACCATTGTCCTACTGCTGTTGTTTCGGCATGGATGTTTATCCGTCTATCACAACAACTTCTTCGCTTAAAATCTTACTCAACAGTTTGTTTTCCATCATACCTACTTACCTATGCACTGTTTCTGACCCTACGACATCTATGGCAGACATATTGTGCTGTCTGTTGCTACATAAATAGGAAGTAGTTTGCTACTGCAGGAAGAGTGCAGTGTCCTTGCAGTCAGATGCACATGATTGGGATAAAAGGTGCCATGTTTTTTAGAAAATCTGCAAGTATTAGAATAATAACAAACCAAAAGCAGCACAATACCACAGACCGGGTAATTGAAAAACGTGACGCAAACAATGCAATAACATAGGCCAGGCAAAAAATCTAATGCAAACAATGCAATAACACAGGCCGGGCACTAGACGCAAACAATGCAATAAGACAGGTCAGGCAGTAGGATCGATGCAAACAATGCAATAACACTGGCCAACCATTATGAGAATCTGATGCAAACACTGCAATAGCACAGGCCAGACACAAGGAGAATCTGAGGCAAACAATGAAATAGCACGGGCCAGGCACCAAGAGAATCTGATGCAAACAATTCAATAACACAGACCGGGCACCAGAAAAATCTGATGCAAACAATGCAATAAGACGGGCCAGGCACCAAGAGAATCTGATGCAAACAATGCAATAAAACGTGCCAACCACTATGAGAAGCTGATGCAAACAATGCAATAACACAGGCCAGGCACTGAGAGAATCAGACGCAAACAATGCAATAACACGGGCCAGGCACCAACAGAATCTGATGCAAACCATGCAATAACACAGGCCAGGCACTAGAAGAATCTGATGCAAACAATGCAATAACACAGGCCATGCACTGGGAGAATCTGATGCAAACAATGCAATAACACGGGCGAGGCACTAGGAGAATCTGATGCAAACAATGCAATAACACAGGCCAGGGACTAGGATTGATGCAAACAATGCAATAACACAGTCCAGACACTGGAAGAATCTGACGCAAACAATGCAATAACACAGGGTAGGCACAAGGAGAATCTGATGCAAACAATGCAATAACACGGGCCAGGCACACGGGGGCAGATTCACAGAACTAACTTAAGACAAAATCCTAAACTTACTACTGTTGATATTCACAGAAGGCATTTAGTAGTAGTAAAGTCAGGATTTTGTCTTAAGTTTGACTTAGGACAAACTTAAGACAGAATTAAGACAGACTTAAAACAAAATCCTAACTTAAGTCTAGGAGGGGCCGAGGGGAGATATAACATCTAATCCCGGCTTTACCACTTTACCTAAAAATGCTGGAAATAAACACCAAATGTTACTTCTCGACAGGGCCACTATATAGGTCCTTATCCTGGGATTGTAGTCCCTTGGCCTCTCCCTCACAATCTCCACCACCCTACGTGTGGTTTACTGCACTAGTAATCTGTGCAACCTAGGAGACTCTGTGTTTAACCCAGACCTACCAATTTGTGAAATAGCGCGCTTCGGGAACACTAAGTAAATGTATGCCTCTCCCCCATTTATTTCCAAGATCGGGGGTATATACAACAATCCTAAAGTTGTAAGTAAAACCGTGTTTTTAAAAATGGGCCCAGACTGTGGTAATGCATCTTTAACTAAAGATTAATTCCTGCGGCTACTGGACTGTTGTTGATGTGTTTCCAGGAGTGTTCCCGTCAGTTACTTTCCTGGTGCAGTTGGGTGAATGGTGAATAAATCTTACCCTTAGCCTACCGATGACACAAGAGTTTGATTACCACATAGACATTGCCTCTGAGGGGGTACACAGTACTCACTCTCATGGACTAGTCACCAGAATGTAACGTGGCCAAGTAATAACCTTTGGAAAAAGTAGTTCTGCGTTCATCAGACTTAAACTGTTTAGTAGTAGGCAAATCCTACTCTTTCTGTGCCTCTATCCCCTGATCTAACAATGTGTGGACCTCGAAGGAGGCTGGATGGAAGAAATAAACAGCAAAGGCACGCTCCCATCACAAACCACCAGCATGGATTTCATTCACTCGTTCAGAGCTGCTGAACTGCAGGTCTGCGCACTCTATATCAGCATCTCTAAAGGCAAACACTGTTGAAGCAAAAGGAGAGGGAGAGCCCCGTATGACCCTCTAGAGCCTAGGCCTCTCACTGGAAAACCACGACGAAGGACAGGACTCTAATAGGATAAACCGATCCAACTCAAATATGAGGTCAACGTATTATTTATCGCCTTAATAGTGCAAAAGTCACTCTGGAATTAAATCAATACAATTCAAATAATCAATGTTCAATTTATAATAGAGGCATTGCTGTGCTGCAATAAAGGAAATCAGCAGCAACAATAGCTATTCTCACAACAAAATGTACTTATTTCAAGTTTGGTTTGCATATTTTACAAGAAGGGGATAAAGCGACAATGGATAGACAACATTATAAAGCTTACTAACTTGGCTCATAAAGGTTACTAGTACTTTTAGAACAACACAAAGGTTAAGGAAAAGCAGAAGTATCAAGGTAGACAGTGTATCCGCAATGGCGTACAATAAACCCTTATTAATAGTGACCACATAAAAACCGTCTCCAGGTAGGAGCGCCTAATTACAAAAGACCTGCAAATACGGTGAACGACTAAAGCGCATCAAACTGTGACTATGACATTGGTCTATCAAAATATTTGCATTCTGCTTTGTTCTTCTCGTTAGGTGTTGATCCTGGAAGATATAGGTCGATGGGTTTTGGGCTTGTGCCTTATGCACGCTTCAGGACTTCGTGAAACGAATGTCACCCAAATATCACATCATGTTGAGGAGGCCATTGGGGTGAGAGTGGGTCGCGTAAAATCGAGCGCCACAATAAAAGAACTGTTCGAAGAAGCACAGGGGTTACCAGCTTCTCAAAAGGGCATGTCCTCTGTTTAGATAGCTGTCCAGAGGGCCGGAGACCTGGGTGGGACCATCTATGTAAGCAATGGCCCGGAGCCGCCATGGTTAATTTGTAACTCCTGGGTCAGTTTGCTTGTGTGGTGGCAGCAAAGATTCGTAGTATGCTGATATGGTTGCGTTGGGTTGCGAACACGATCCACAAACTGGCATGTGGACACTCACTTCGGGATCCTTGCTGCCCGGCAACTCCTGCCACCCAGCATCAAACAAGCACGGCTTTTAAACCTGAGTTGTGTGCACCCTGCCAGGCTGTTGCGGTTGTGCTGGCATCATGAGCTGCACTAGATGAGTGCGGGCAATGGAGCAGACCACCCGAGGTCGCGACAAACCTGGAGGTTCCCGGTGACAAAGAGTAATTATTTTTAAGATTACTGTGAGGGTACTACCAGTGCTTCTTTAATGCAGTATTTTCATGTAAACCTTAAAAAAAGGTTAACACTAGCTACAGTATGATTGCGGTTACTAAAAATATAACATCTGATACCACGGTACGTGTTTACACGTTCTCTCTTTTTTAAAATTATACTCGAGTGATCCTATACTCTGTACAGCCAATCCTATAATTTGTGTAGCGTATTTTATATTTTGTTTAATTTTTTCTTTAAACTATTGGCTTTCCTATTCAAAGTGCTGTCTCCCACGGGCAGGAACATCCTAGCACTGTAAATATACAAGTCACTATTCCCTAGTGCACCAACTAGGATTCAAATTAGAGACCCTCCAGTTTGAGACGAAGACATCAGAAATTATAACACTAAGCCCAGTGCTCCAGGTGATCTGAATGGCGTCTGAGTTGAGCCCATTTACGTAAACGCAGGCCATAGGCTGTGTGTCCAGCCGCTTCATACGTGATCTCAAACTCCCTGACAAACCAAGCCGCCTAAACGTCTCGATCATAAAAGGTACTCCAGGGAGTCAAATGCCTTATCGGCATCACCAGCCTTCATGTGTGTGTTTTCCCGATGCAGCACTGCGAATACTGTCCGTAGATGAACACTTGTGGATTTATGTGGGACAAATCCCGACTGTACAGGGGAGACTATTTTCTCTAGTAGTAGGGATAGCCGAGTCGCATCACCTCAGGCAGGAATTTATTATCACTGTTACGCAGCTGCAGAGTGCGAAAAGATGTATACTAACAGGATCTTTTCCAGGCTTAGGGGGCACTGATATGACTGCATCACTTATAGGCGCCAGCAACACACCACCCTTCAATGCCTCGGCATACACCTCCAGCAAGAATGCGGCTGGTATTTCTTTGTAAAACTCTACACCTGACCTTCAGATCCCGGTGCCTTTCCTCCTCCTAGGGCGTCTATGGCGGCAACAATCTGTTGCACAGAGATCGATGGCTTATGATGGGTTGTAAGAGCCAATTCATATAGCGCTGCACAGCTAGTTCGGGAAAGAAGTGTCCTGGCGCTAGTATGAGCACATAAGTATCAAAATCACACAGCCCCTGAATACAAGGTTTTGATTTCTTTCCTGAAAGAACTCATGTTTTCTTGGGCGCACAGGGCAGGTGGGAGGGCATTCCATTCCAGGTACCGGCAGTCACCACAGGTAGAGAGCAGCCATCTATTCTGATTTTCCTAAACTTAGAGACTTTATGCAGCAAAGCACAGTAGGATCTCACCACTCGGCCAGCTGATGTCAGGCAAAAAAGAAAGAACAAAAAAGAACGAACACCCTGATTGTAGAGCATTATGACATTTAGGGGCATATGTATGAACAAGCCCTTTTGCGATTCCTTAATAGTGATTTTTAGCGAATTGCTATTAAGGAATCGTAAAATGCTAAGTATGTAGGAATCGCAGTAATAATTGCGGTTCCTTAACATTCCTTAATTGCGAATTCACGACTAAGGAATGCCTTCCCATTCATTCCTATGGGCTAGAAGGCCCATAGTAATGAATGGGAAGGCATTCTCAATTTGCGATTCGCAATGAGAGAATCGCAAATTGAGAAGGCAATTTCAAGGGTGCCAGGGTGTCAAAAGGACACCTTGTTGCACCCCTGAAATATGTATGTAATACACATGGCACTTTGAAAAATGCAAAAAAGTGCATTTTTCAAAGAAATCGCAAATTACCACCAACTTGAAGTTGGTGGTAATTTGCGATTTCTTAAGGCCAAATTGCACTTTTTCCATGCTTCATACATTGCATTTAATGGATCGCAATTTGCGATTCCTTAAATGCAATTGCAAAATAGATAATCGAAAATTTTGTGATTCTCTAATTTGCGATGCATTTTTTGGATGATACATCCCAAAAGGCCTTTTCCGGTTCTGAGAATCGGCCTGTTTGCAAACGGGAAAAGGGCTTGAAGCATATGCCCCAAAGTGCTTTAAATTGACAACTTTTCAGGACAGGAAGTCAGTGCAATTTGACCAGTTTGTTGGAGAGCGACGTTGATTTTTTTAACCTCAGAACCAGCCCAGCTGCTGTATTTGTAGCAGCAGCAATCTATGAAGGCGATATTTGGATATGCCTACGTATAAAGAGATGCAGAAATTCCTTCTCGATAGAATCAGAACCAGGTCCTTCCTAGATGAAGCAGGGATGAATAGAAGTATTTTTCTAATAACTTTCAGCAGTCAGAAGCCTGTAGAGCAGGTGATTTTGTTTTATCCTTTTAGGGACAGATGCAGGTCCACCCAATCTCCCAGTTTGCTGACCTGATGGAATGGGATGGACAGAGCTCCCAACGACACCGGCCGCCGCCCTTGTGCCATGAGGCTCCGGTCCCAAATACCACTATTTCTGTTTTTTTCACTGTTTAGCACCAGGCAGTTTGAGCTCATCCAATCAGTGACTTCCAGGTGGCAGCTCCTGAAATTACTGGGTATTTTATCTGTATTTAATTCTAATCCAATGATTTGTGTACATTTGAATGGCTCGATCAGGCATATAATCTTCTAATCCAATGATTTGTGTATCATCGAGTAGAGGTGATATCGAATGACTCAATCAGGCTGGCCAAGTGAGCCATCTAAAGATTGAAAAGATTGTGGCTCAAAACCAGTCGGGGGGATGGGAATTGTCTTAGGGGTTAATCTGAAGTTAGCTGGTGCCACCGCTTGGGTCGGATCTTTCAAAAAGGATAAAAACCAAGCAGGGACTTTCCCCTAAGACCCACCATCTCCAATCTCTGTAGTAAAGTGGAGTGGGAGATGGTGTCAAAGGAATCTGATAGATCTAATCAGATCAGAGCCCTACCTCCCCACCCCCATACATAATGTCTCTAATATCCTACGTGGCTTTAGCTCTTTTGGAGCCCTGGATGGACTTTGTGCAGAAGTTGGTGGTACTCAAGGTATTTGGTGAGCTGCTTGTTCACCGTGGCCTCAGTTAGTTTGGTGAACATCAGGAGCAGAGAGACAGGCCGATCCTTAGAGTTAGAACTGCTGTGACTACTGGAGCAGACATCTGGAAGTAATGTTGTCTAAAACACTCTGATTGGCTGCAGGCTGGTGTGCAACGGAGGGCAAGAACAAGAAGGCTGGGCTTGGATGTGTCCCAGAGTAATTACCAGAGCCTGGGACGAACTCAAACATCCCACCCATCATTTTGCTTATTCATAAATACGCCCATGGAGTGCCCATGTGTGGGTCCCGTGCTCGCTGCACCGCTGGAATCAAGTCACACCCTACAGACAGAGCCCAGATGTGGGTCCCGTGCTCGCTGCACCACTGGAATGAAGCCGCACCCTACAGTCAAGGCCCAGATAGGCTGAAACCGGTCTTGGGTTGATTGTGTTCTGGTTCAGAAAGGATCTGGATTGGCTCTTCAGGGTGGACTGCCCTATTGGAAGAGGTCTAAAGCTGATTTGCATATGTCTGCTTCCTGTTTGAGGTGGCATTGTGGGCCAACAATCAATTGATCTCCCTCTCCGGCTTGGCCTGGTGAGGACCTGGACGTGAGCTGGAGTCTAGTGAGGACCAGGACGTGAGCCGGAGTCTAGTGAGGAAGAGGATGTGATCAGGGCCTGTTGAGGACCAGGACGTGAGCCAGGGCCTTGTGAGGACCAGGACATGAGTCGGAGCCTGGTAGGGACCTGGATGTGAACCGGAGTCTAGTGAGTACAAGGATGTGAGCCGGAGTCTGGTGAGGACCTGGATGTGAGACAGAGTCTAGTGAGGATGAGGATGTGATCAGGGCCTGGTGAAGACCAAGATGTGACCCGGGGCCTTGTGAGGACCAGGACGTGGGCTGGGGCCTTGTAAGGACCAGAAAATGAGCCTGGGCCTTGTGAGGCTGAGGATATGTGCCAGTGCCTGGTGGACAGGACGTGAGCCAGGACCTTGTGAGGATCAGGACGTGAGCTTTGGCCTGGTATGGACCAGCACGTGAGCAGGGGCTTGGTGGACCAGGACGTGAGCTGGGGCCTTGTGAGGACCAGGACGTGAGCCAGGGCCTTGTGAGGACCAGGACGTGAGCCAAGGCCTTGTGAGGACCAGGATGTGAGCCAGTGCCATGGGAGGACCAGAACGTAATCCAGGGCCTTGTGAGGACGAGGATGTGTGCAGGGGTCTGGTAGACCAGGACGTGAGCCAGGGCCTTGTGAGGACCAGGACGTGAGCCAGTGTCTTGTGAGGACGAGGATGTGTGCAGGGGTCTGGTAGTCCAGGAGCTGAGCCAGGGCCTTGTGAGGACCAGGACGTGAGCCATTGCCTTGTGAGGACCAGGACGTGAGCCAGGGCCTTGTGAGGACCAGCACGTGAGCCAGGGCCTTGTGAGGACCATGACGTGAGCCAGGGCCTTGTGAGGACCAGGACGTAAGCCATTGCCTTGTGAAGACCAGGACTAGAGCCGGGGCCTTGTGAGGACCAGGATGTGAGCCGGGGCCTGACGGACCAGGATGTGAGCCGGTGCCTTGTGAAGGCCAGGACGTGAACTGGGGCCTTGTGAGGACCAGGACGTGAGCTGGGGCCTTGTGAGGACCAGGACGTGAGCTGGGGCCTTGTGAGGACCAGGAAGTGAGCTGGGGCCTTGTGAGGACCAGGACATGAGTCGGGCCTGTTGGAACAGGATGTGAGCTGGAGCCTGGTGGACCAGGACGCGAGCCGGGCCTTGTGAAGACCAGGACGTAAGCATGGGCCTGGTAGACAGGGACGTGAGCCAGGGTCTGGTGGACCACGACATGACCCAGGACCTTGTGGGGACCAGGGCGCAAGCCAGGGCCTGGTGAGGACCAGGACGTGAGCTGGAGCCTGGTGGACCGGGATGTGAGCCAGGGCCTTGTGAGGACCAGGACGTGAGCCGAGGCCTGGTGGACCAGGACATGAGACGGGGCCTTGTGAGGACCAGGACGTGAGCGTGGGCTTTGTGGACCTTGTGAGGACCAGGACGTGAGCGTGGGCCTGGTAGACCAGGACCTGAGCTGGGGTCTGGTGGACCAGGACGTGGCCCTGGACCTTGTGAGGACCAGGACGTGAGCCAGGGCCTTAGGAGGACCAGGACATGAGCCATGGCCTTGTGAGGACCAGAACGTGAGCCAGGGTCTTGTGAGGACCAGGACGTGAGCCAGGGCCTTGTGTGAACCAGAACGTGAGCCGGGGGCCTTGTGTGAACCAGAACGTGAGCCGGGGGCCTTGTGAAGCCCAGGACGTGAGCCAGGGCCTTGTGAGGATCAGGACATGAGCCAGGGCCTTGTGAGGACCAGGACGTGAGCCATGGCCTTGTGAGGACCAGAACGTGAGCCAGGGTCTTGTGAGGACCAGGACGTGAGCCAGGGCCTTGTGTGAACCAGAACGTGAGCCGGGGGCCTTGTGAAGAACAGGACGTGAGCCGGGGGCCTTGTGAAGCCCAGGACGTGAGCCAGGGCCTTGTGAGGGCCAGGACGTGAGCCGAGGCCTTGTGAGGACCAGGATGGGAGACGGGACCTGCTGGACCAGGATACTGAGCCAGCTCTCGCTCCCTTTGAGAGGCCAGACTAAACACATGGTTTGTCCTCTCTTGCAGGACCAGGGAAGGGTCAGTCCAGAGATCCAAGGATACCAGAGACTGAGGCGCCCTCTGTTTTTCATTGTATTTCTCCCTGAAATAGATACAACTGTGTGAAATCTCCTTGAGAGAGATTCATATTATCACAGATCTCATTGGACTCACAATCTGCAGAAAGAGGCTGAGAATGAACGTCCTTGCACATGTCCTTGTCCTTGTTCTACTCTTCTCTGCCATGATGTCCTGGGAAGTACCAAATATTTCCGTAGAGTGATCCCCGAATATTCATGCCTGTACTTTCATGTAATACGTAAGTGCATTCTGGGGGTTGTAGTCTTGGTTACTTTACTAAAGACAGTGGTTTAAAAAATAAACTCCATGCTTGGAAGAGATGTGTGCCTTTGTCACGAGCCATCTGCGGCTCTGTGGTAACTCCAGATACTTTTCAAAAACTCGGATTATGAGCTCTTAAAATAAAATGATATGTCTGGAAAGGAGCATCTCTGGGCGGTGAGAGCAGCGGCTGAGGCGGTCCACATTCTTCATACCAAGAGAACATGACAGGCCTCACCTCCTACCCCTACAGGGCAGGTTTCATCCCAGCAGACGACACGCCTCCACTCCTCTGCATCCTCCTCGACACGCCTCAACCACTCTGCACCCCTCCCGGATACGCCTCACCTCCTCTGCACCCCCGGCTCAGGACAGGTACCACCTCCTCTGCACCCCTGGACAGACCTCACCTGCTCTTAACCCCCTAGACAGGACATGCTTCACCTCCTATGCACCGTGGACAGGCATCTCCCCTGCACCCATCAGGACAGGCCTCACCTCCTCTTCACCCCGGGACAGGCCTCACTTCCTCTGTACGCACCGGGACAGGCCTCACCATCCTCTGCACGCCCGAGACAGGCCTCACCTCTTCTGCTCCCTTGGACAGGCATCTCCTCTGCACCCCACAGGACAGGCATCATCTCCTCTGCACCCCTGGACGGGCCACACATCCTCTGCACCCCCGTGGAACAGGCCTCAACTTTTCTGCATCAGCTTCGCAGGCCTCATCACCGCTGCACCCCTGGACAGGCCTCACCTACTCTACTCCCCCTGGACAGGCCACTTCCTCTCCTCCCCCTGGGGAGGCTTTACCTCCTCTGCACCTCTTGGACAGGCGTCACCTTCTTTGCAACCCCCTGAAAAGGACATGCCTCACCTCCTTTGGACCCTTTGACCAAGCCTCACCTCTGCTGTACCCCCCAGGACAGGCCTCACCTCCTCTGCAACCCAGACAGGTCTCACCTCCTCTGCACCCTGGACAGGCCTCACATCCTCTGCACCCCTGGACAGGCCTCACCTCCTCTGTACCCCCGGCCTGGCCTCACCTCCTCTGCACTCCTCTGGACAGGCCTCTCCTCCTCTGCACCCCCTGGATAGGCCTCACCTCCTCTGTACCCCCAGGACAGGCCTCATCTCTTCTGCACCCCTGGACAGGCCTCACCTCCTCTGCACCCCTGGACTGGCCTCCCTGCTCTGCACTCGTCTGGACATGCCTTTCCTGCTCTGCACCACCTAGACAGGCCTTACTTCCTCTGCACCCCTAGACAGGCCTTTCCTCCTCTGCCCCCTGGACAGGCCTCGCCTCCTCTGCACCCCTGGACAGGCCTCTCGGTGCTTCTCACAGGAGCTCTCGGTGAAGGATTCTCATTAAGGACAGAGGAGCCCAGACTTCATTCCACCCCATGCCTGAGTCGTGCCGAAGTCCTGCCCGTCTGCGCCCGTCAGCGTCCCGGAGGCTGCGCGGCGGCGTAGGACTCTGGTTTGGCGTGGGCGAGGATGATCCACTATACCTCGGCGACGCTCCGCGCCATGCGTACTACATCTAGCCAGTGTCGCTCAGTTTTTCCTGGTCGACACAAGGGTAAACGACGCTGCCCGGCCTGCGGTTGGTCGCCCACTGGGGCGCAGCGTAGCGCCCTTAGGACAACTGAGGTGCACGCGAAACATCTCTGTCTGCTACTTAACACAAGGTCGGTAGGAAGACATGCCCATCACATCTATGATCTTTTGGTCAGGGACAATCCTCTCTGTCTACTCCTGACCGAAACTTGGTTGGGAGAGGCGTCCAATCCGGATATCTTCACTGCGATCCCTCCTACCTATAACATTTTTCGCCAAGACAGAGTTAAGGGCAGGGGGGGCGGAGTCGCTGTGGTGGTGAGGAAGAACATTTCTTGTTCAGTTCTTCCCGTGAACTCCATTGAGGGCTCTGAATCCCTTGGTTTTACGCTAAGACTGTCTCCAGGCCAAGCGCTTAAGGGTCTGTTGGTCTACAGGCCTCCTGGTCCGGTGGGCTCCTTCTGGGAGGACCTACAGACAGCCATTTCGGAGCTGGCGCTGTCTACACAGCACTGTTTGCTGGCAGGCGATTTCAATTTTCATCTTGACGTCACGGACGACCCAGACGGGGCTAAATTGCTGGACATTACATCTCCGCTTGGCCTGGCACCGTTTGTGTCGGGCCTACGCATGAGAAAGGGCACACCCTTGATCAAGTGTTCTCCTCTGTCCCAATTGTTGACATTGAAACGTGGCCTGTGCTCTGGTCGGATCATAGGCTGATTGGGTTTTCTGTGTTGGAGAATGGGCGGTCTGACATCTGCGCCCCCACGGTGCCCAGATCGGCCTCGAGAGCGTTACACAGAGTGACGCCTGCTATGTTGGAGCAGGCGCTCACGGAACATCCCTGTCCTCTCTCGGGGGATCCGGAAAGAGACACGGAGGCCCTGCAGCGATGGCTGACTGAGAGGTTAGATGACCTTGCCCCTAGGGCAACCCCCCGGTCCACGGTGATACGGCAATCTGCGCCATGGTTTACAGAGGCGCCACGCATGGCCCGCAGCCAATGTAAGGTCGCTGAGCGGGCCTGGCGCCATCAATATGATGGGGAGGCTAAACTCGTTTATAGGTCGGCGGTGAAGGCTTATCACCGTGATATTCTTGGTGCCAAGCGGGAATACTTTGCCAGGAGGATTGAGGCGTCGGCAAACTCCTGTAAGGAGATCTTCACGATTGTGAAGGAGTTCACGTCTCCCACTTCTTATTCACCCCCGCCTGTATCACCTGATGTGTGGGCGTGTGAACTTGCCACCTTTTTCACCGACAAGATTAAGGCAATTCAGGCCTCCTTCTCGGAGAGCGCGGTGGAGGGTTGCTGTGATCTCGGGGCAGGACTTGGAACATCGGCCATGCCTATGGCTATCCTGGAGGACTTTCCACCTGTCTCCAGTGACATGTCCCGGACTCTGTTAGCCAGTCTTAAATCTGGCTCCCCACTTGACCCCTGTCCCGCCAAATTTTTGGCCGGGATGGCGGCAGTGGTGAATCCCCTGGTCAACCCGATCCTCAATGCCTCCTTGAGGGAGGGGAGTGTCTCACGCACCTGGAAAAGGGCGATGGTGATCCCCCTCATGAAAAAGCCTGGTCTTGATGCCGAGGTCTTGGCCAATTATAGGCCAATTTCACTTCTCCCGGCTTTGGCGAAGATCACTGAGAAACATGTTCATGGCGTCTTGTCGAACTTCCTAGAGTCCAACAATCTGCTCCATCCATCCCAATCCGGTTTCCGTCCGAATTTTAGTACGGAAACGGCGTTGGTGGAGGTCTCTGAGATCATCAGGGAGACCTTGGATGTGGGTGGCAAGGCCATGCTAGTCATGTTGGACCTGTCGGCGGCTTTCGACACCGTCCCCCATGAGGCACTTCTCGCCAGGCTCTACGACATCGGCCTAAGGGGGACGGTGCTCAGATGGTTTACATCTTTTCTGGAGGGCCGCCGCCAGACGGTCTGGGCTTCCCAGAGCTCCGCCGAGATGCCGCCATTGGGAGTTGGGGTTCCACAGGGTTCTGTGTTGAGCCCGACATTGTTCAACATCTTTATGTCCCCCCTGGCGGCTGCGGTTGAGGCTTACGGAGCCCAGATCGTGCCCTACGCCGATGACACGCAACTCCTCTTCACTTGTGGAAAAGATCAGACATTTGATGGAGAGAGAATTCGGGACTGCCTGGACAGGGTCTTCGGCTGGTTCCAGCGGAATAGTCTGAAGGCCAACTCCAGTAAGTCGGAGGTTTTATTCTTCGGTTGTGCTTTCGATCCCGAGTGGCGGCAGTGGTGGCCGGCTGCCATGTGTCCTCCGGCACAATCCTCCTTGGTTGCCAAGAACCTGGGTGTTAAGCTTGATAACAAACTCTCTCTGAGAGCGCACGTCCTTGGCCTGTCCGGCACCTGTTTCGGCATCCTCAGAATGCTCCGCAAGTTCCTTCCTTTATTGTCTGCGGAGCACAGACGGATTACGGTGCAGGCGCTCATCGGATCTAGGCTAGACTATGCCAATGCCCTTTTCTTAGGCCTTCAGGATTACTTGGTTCAGCGCTTGCAGGTGGCACAGAACTCTGCAGCCCGGGCAATCTTTGGTCTGCACAGACGAGCACGGGCTTCTGGGCTGCTGCAGACGCTTCATTGGCTGCCGATCCGGAAGCGGATTGTTTTCAAATCCCTGACGCTGGTGCACAAGGCTCTGTTTGGCTCAGGCGCAGGATATTTGAAGAAAAGATTGGCTTTCTATCGCCCTGCTCGCTCATTGCGTTCGGAATCCCTTTTCACTGCTGTGGTTCCACGCGTGAGCAAGGCCCGCATTGGGGGGCGCTCTTTCAGCCTCAAGGCCTCCCAGCTGTGGAATTCGCTTCCACTGGCACTCCGTAGCACTCCCAATTTGCTTCAATTCAGGAAGAACTTGAAGACTTGGCTTTTTAATCATTCTGTTTAGGTGGGCTTTTTTTCTCTTTCTTTTGGGTTCTGTTTTTTTCTTGTTATGTTGACTATACACTGTAGCTGCCTGTGGAAAGCGCCGGGACACTCTTTTAGAGTAGCCGAGCGCTATAAAAATGCACTTTAACATAACATAACATACAGCGCTTCTGACTCCGCCCTGAGCCTCGCGGAACTATGCACAGTCCCCTGAAGAGAGACACTGCTCCCCTGGATAGGCCTCACCTCCTCTGCACCACTGGACAGGCCTCACCTTCTCTGCAACCCGGACAGGCTTCTCCTCCTCTGCCCTTGGACAGGCCTCACCTCCTCTGCACCCCTGGACTGGCCTCACCTCCTCTGCACTCGTCCGGACATGCCTTTCCTGCTCTGCACCCCCTGGACAGGCCTTACTTCCTCTGCACCCCTGGACAGGCCTTTCCTCCTCTGCCCCCTGGACAGGCCTCGCCTCCTCTGCACCCCTGGACAGGCCTCTCGGTGCTTCTCACAGGAGCTCTTGGTGAAGGATTCTCATTAAGGACAGAGGAGCCCAGACTTCATTCCACCCCATACAGCGCTTCTCACTCTGCCCTGAGCCTCGCGGAACTATGCACAGTCCCCTGAAGAGAGACACTGCTCCCCTGGATAGGCCTCACCTCCTCTGCACCACTGGACAGGCCTCACCTTCTCTGCACCCCGGACAGGCCTCTCCTCCTCTGCCCTTGGACAGGCCTTTCCTCCTCTGCACCCCTGGACAGGCCTCTCCTCCTCTGCACCCCTGGACAGGCCTCGCCTCCTCTGCACCTCTGGACAGGCCTCACGTCCTCTGCGCCCTTGGACAGGCCTTACCTCCTCTGCACCCCAGGACTGGCCTCGCCTCCTCTGCACTCCTCTGGACAAGCCTCTCCTCTTCTGCATCCCCTGGACAGGCCTCACCTCCTCTACACCCCTGGAGAGGCCTCACCTCCTCTGCACCCCTGGACAGGCCTCTCCTCCTCTGTACCCCTGGACAGGCCTTTCCTCCTCTGCACCCCTGGACAGGCCTTTCCTCCTCTGCACCCCTGGACAGGCCTCGCTCCTCTGCACCCTTGGACAGGCCTCTCCTTCTCTGCACCCCCTGGACAGGCCTCACCTCCTCTGTACCCCTGGACAGGCCTCGCCTCCTCCACTCCCCTGGACAGGCCTCACCTCCTCTGCACCCCTGGACAGGCCTCACCTCTTCTTTACCTCTGAACAGGCCTCTCCTCCTCCGCACTCCTGGACAGGCCTCTCCTCCTCTGCACCCCTGGACAGGCCTCACCGCCTCTGCTCCTCTGGACAGGCCTCACCTCCTCTGCACCTCTGGACAGGCCTCGCCTCCTCTGTATCCCTGGTCAGGCCTCTCCTCCTCTGCACCCCTGAACAGGTCTCACCTCCTCTGCACCCCTGGACAGGCCTCTCCTCCTCTGCCCCTGGACAGGCATCTCCTCCTCTGCACCCCTGGACAGGCCTCACCTCTTCTATACCTCTGAACAGGCCTCTCTTCCTCCGCACTCCTGAACAGGCCTCACCTCCTCTGCACCCCTGGATAGGCCTCACTGCCTCTGCTCCTCTGGACAGGCCTCACCTCCTCTGCGCCTCTGGACAGGCCTCACCTCCTCTGTACCCCTGGTCAGGCCTCTCCTCCTCTGCACCCCTGAACAGGCCTCACCTCCTCTGCACCCCTGGACAGGCCTCTCCTCCTCTGCACCCATGGACAGGCCCCTCCTCCTCTGCCCCTGGACAGGCATCTCCTCCTCTGCACCCCTGGACAGGCCTAACCTTTTCTATACCTCTTAAAAGGCCTCTCCTCCTCTGCACTCCTGGACAGGCCTCTCCTCCTCTGCACCCCTGGACAGGCCTCTCGGTGCTTCTCCCAGGGGCTCTCGGTGAAGGATTCTCATTAAGGACAGAGGAGCCCAGACTTCATTCTACCCCATACAGCGCTTCTCACTCCGCCCTGAGCCTCGCGGCGCTATGCACAGTCCCCCCAAGAGAGACACTGCTCCCCTGGATAGGCCTTACCTCCTCTGCACCTGGACAGGCATCCCCTCCTCTGCACCCCTGGACAGGCCTCACCTCTTCTATCCCTTTGAACAGGCCTCTCCTCCGCCGCACTCCTGGACAGGCCTCACCTCCTCTGCACCCCATGGACAGGCCTCACCTCTTCTATATCTCTGAACAGGCCTCACCTCCTCTGCACTCCTGGACAGGCCTCACCTCCTCTGCGCCTCTGGACAGGCCTCACTCCTCTGTACCCCTGGTGATGCCTCTCCTCCTCTGCACCGCTGAACAGGCCTCACCTCCTCTGCACCCCTGGAAAGGCCTCTCCTCCTCTGTACCCCTGGACAGGCCTCTCCTTCTCTGCCCCTGGACAGGCATCTCCTCCTCTGCACCCCTGGACAGGCCTAACCTCTTCTATACCTCTGAACAGGCCTCTCCTCCTCCGTACTCCTGGACAGGCCTCTCCTCCTCCGCACTCCTGGACAGGCCTCTCCTCCTCTGCAGCCCTGGACAGGCTTCTCCTCCACTGCACCCCTGGACAGGCCTCACCTCCTCTGCACCCCTGGACAGGCCTCACCTCCTCTGTACCCCCAGGACAGGCCTCATCTCTTCTGCAACCCTGGACAGGCCTCACCCCCTCTGCACCCCTGGACTGGCCTCACCTCCTCTGCACTCCTCTGGACAGGCCTTTCCTGCTCTGCACCCCCTGGACAGGCCTTGCCTCCTCTGCACCCCTGGACAGGCCTTTCCTCCTCTGCCCCCTGGACAGGCCTCACCTCCTCTGCACCCCTGGACAGACCTCTCGGTGCTTCTCCCAGGAGCTCTCGGTGAAGGATTCTCATTAAGGACAGAGGAGCCCAGACTTCATTCCACACCATACAGCGCTTCTCACTCCGCACTGAGCCTCGCGGTGCTATGCACAGTCCCCCGAAGAAAGACACTACTCCCCTGGATAGGCCTCACCTCCTCTGCACCCCTGGACAGGCCTCACCTCCTCTGCACCCCGGACAGGCCTCTCCTCCTCTGCCCTTGGACAGGCCTTTCCTCCTCTGCACCCCTGGACAGGCATCTCCTCCTCTGCACCCCTGGACAGGCCTCACGTCCTCTGCGCCCCTGGACATGCCTTACCTCCTCTGCACCCCTGGACTGGCCTCGCCTCCTCTGCACTCCTCTGGACAGGCCTCTCCTCTTCTACACCCCTGGAGAGGTCTCACCTCCTCTGCATCCCTGGACAGGCCTCTCTTCCTCTGTACCCCTGGACAGGCCTCTCCTCCTTTGCACCCCTGGACAAGCCTCGCCTCCTCTGCACCGCTGGACAGGCCTCGCCTTCTCTGCACCCCTGGAGAGGCCTCTCCTCCTCTGCACACCTGGAGAGGCCTCAGCTCCTCTGCACCCCTGGACAGGCCTCAACTCCTCTGTACCCCTGGACAGGCTTCACCTCCTCAACTCCCCTGGACAGGCCTCACCTCCTCTGCACCCTTGGACAGGCCTCACCTCTTCTATACCGCTGAACAGGCCTCTCCTCCTCGGCACTCATGGACAGGCATCTCCTCCTCTGCACCCCTAGACAGGCCTCACCGCCTCTGCTCCTCTGGACAGGCCTCACCTCCTCTGCACCCCTGGACAGGCCTCGCCTCCTCTGTACCCTTGGTCAGGCCTCTCCTCCTCTGCACCCCTGAAAAGGCCTCACCTCCTCTGCCCCTGGACAGGCATCTCCTCCTCTGCACCCCTGGACAGGCCTCATTTCCTCTGAACCCCTGGACAGGCCTCTCCTCCTCTGTGCCCCTTGGATTGGCCTCACCTCGTCTGCCCCCCTGTACTGGCCACACCTCCTCTGCCCCCCCCGCCCCCTGGACAGGCCTCAGCTCATCTGCACCCGTGGACAAGCCTCACCTCCTCTGTATCCCCCTGGACAGGCCTCACCTCCTCTGCACCCGTGGACAGGCCTCACCTCCTCTGCACCCCTGGACAGGCCTCATTTCCTCTGAACCCCTGGACAGGCCTCACATCCTCTGCACCCCTGGACAGGCCTCACCTCCTCTGCACTCCTCTGGACAGGCCTCACCTCCTCTTCTCCTCTGGACAGGCCTCACCTCCTCACCCCCCCTGGACAGGCCTCTCCTCCTCTGCACTCCTCTGGACAGGCCTCTCCTCTTCTGCACCCCCTGGACAGGCCCCACCTCATCACCCCCCTGGACAGGCCTCACCTCTTCCGCACCTCTGGCCAGGCCTCTCCTCCTCTGCACCCCTGGACAGGCCTCACCTCCTCTGTACCCCTGGTCTGGTCTCACCTCTTCTGCACCCCTGGACAGGCCTCACCTCCCATGCACCCCTGGACAGGCCACTCCTCCTCTTCTCCCCTGGACAGGCCTCACCTCCCATGCACCCCTGGACAGGCCTCACCTCTTCTGCACCCCTGGACAGGCCTCACCTCCCATGCACCCCTGGACAGGCCACTCCTCCTCTTCTCCCCTGGACAGGCCTCACCTCCCATGCACCCCTGGACAGGCCTCACCTCCTCTACACCCCTGGACAGGCCTCACCTCCCATGCACCCCTGGACAGGCCTCTCCTCCTCTGCACCCCTGGACAGGCCTCACCTCCCCCCCCCCTCTGGACAGGCCTCACCTCCTCCGCTCCCCACTCAGCCTCAGCAGTTCTCCTGACGACACCATTAATGGGGGGGAGGGATCTGATCCAGTGATTAATAAATTGCAGCCAAGTGAGTTAGCAGCTCTCCTACCTGAGCAGAAACCTGTCCAGGCTCTGTCCTCGTCCTGGGGGGGGCAGTTCTAGGGTCTGAGGGGGGCAGATCTGGGGTCTGTGAGGGTCTGTAAATGGAGGTAACTGCACAGACAGACAGGGCTCCTTCCTCCTCTGCAGCAGGCTGGACACACCAGGAGAGGCCGGAAGTGATGTCACCGCTGCTGGTGCTGTCTCTGCCGCCGCTGACCTGGAAGAGGAAACCCTTCTCCCTTTCAAACATTGTGCTGCTCAGCGGGTTTCATCAGCAGGCGGGAGCGCCCTCTGGTGGCTGCTGATGGAATCGCCGCCTCCAGGCTCCAGCAGTGAATTAATTTCACACAAACAAGTGCAGGGCCTCAGACTTGGCTGCTGTGAAAAAGTATTTATAGCTTCACTTCAGACAAGCATCTTCCAAACACTGATGTAGAGGACTAAACAGTATTTACAGAAAGGTGACAACTGGAAGTGGCAGTCTGTATTTTAATGAATATATCTGTATTTCAATGAATATATGAGTATTTTGGTCAATTTTGCAATTAAACTGGACAGCTTATTTATTTTTTTAAATAATTTATTTGCAGGTTTTTCAAATCCACAGTGTGGTACATAGGAAAGTAAACAGAGGAAAATGCCATGGAGTTTTAAACACCAGATCAAATAAAATTTGACATAAGTCATGTGTAGGGCTCCCGGTTTTATGGTATTTTTTTTCTCCACATTTCCGTCTGTATTTATCCATATTTATTTTTGGGTCATGTTATCTGTATTAATTCACATTTATTTTTTGACGCAAGAAAAAAAAACGCTAAAGCTTGTCATTTTCCACATTTATTTAAATTGACATGCACACTTGCACTAGGTTGTTATAGCTGTTTTTTTTTATTGGAGCCCATGCTTAGTGCACTTTACATATTGGGAGTCAATTTCTTCCCTGTCCTCTAAGAAAAGATGCATTAATTTGTGATTTTGATTAGGTCCCATTTGCGAAGCTGTCTTGCATAATGTAAACGCATTACTACCTCTTTTACTCACATTTAATCGACCATCACAGAGAGTGTCTGCTTGAAGAATATCAGATCATTCCCCACAGCATCCCATATCTCAGATATTCATAGGCCTTTAAAGAAATGGGGCCTCCCTGAATATTGTGGGCTTCTTGCACCATGCCTCTAAATGGAATATATGGATTAAATGTATAGGTTTTCGTGGGAAAGCTCTGCCCTTTCTAATTGTTAAGAATGCGCTGCACTTTTTAACCACATGTCCCCTTGAACCATAACAACTTTCTGAAGAGTGTTTACAAAACGTGGTGTACATGAAACATCTTAAACACGTCTAATGTAAAAGTGTCCCTTTTGAAAACATGCCGTCCATACATAAATACTATTTTTGGATATGCAGCTTAGCAATTAATGCACAAGTGTATGCACCGTCTGTAAGGCACAGACCAGCGCAAGAATCGAGGAGAGGCACCTGAGCGGCCATTGTACATTACCAACCAGTGTGCTAGCGAGAAGAAAAGCACTGAGTGATACTTGTCAGTGTCTTCGCAGTCTGGCAGTGTCCTATTTCGGAGCGCTTTTGTTCTCTTCCTTGTTTTACACAAGTGCTGGAAAGGAAGGAGAGGGGAGGGGATGGAGGGAGCAAGGGTAGAGGGCTGAGGCGAGGAAAGGCACCCGAGCGGCCATTGTGATGAGCCACGCACTTTACTTTCGTTGAACCACAGGCCAAGTATGTCATATACAGACTAGACCCCAGGACAGTGAGCATGCATGGCTTGTCTGTGTGCTAAACTAAAGAAAAAAAGGTTAAAAATAAAAGACATAGGGTGAAGTTCTTCTGACCCCTAAAAGCAACTTTACTTTAAATGTATATCAGCTGTAAGGTGGAATGTCGAAACAAAAAGTATAAAAACGTTCTCACCAGGCATAATATTAGCAAAGAAGCAAACAGAATACACTAGACTTCTCCAATCCTAAACATTTGATAATGAATTTTGGGACATCGGGTATCAACTCACCCAAAGAACCGCGAAACCAATGATAAACCCATTAGTGTTTGTTTGCATTGCTGCTTCGCAATCGTTTTCAGTAATCAGTCAAATGAACCTGGGTCGTTGCTCTGTTACCCACTATCGGTACGGTTCCAAAAATGACATTTTTTAAGGGGAGGATGAAAATCACCATTGTCAGCACAGGATAGGAATGTCGATGTTTATAGTTCTGCATCAGAGAGCCCCTGCCTGCACTGACTGGTGCCATGACAGTCGGCGCATGCCTTGTCTGTGTACTAAACATAAAATAATGGTTACAAATAAAAGTGAAAAAGGGTGAAGTTCTGCTGAACCCTAAAAGCTTTGTGCTAATAGTTGTTGAAGGCATTTCGGCCCCCAGCTCCCCCACCTCCTTCCCCCTCCCATACAACACAAAACAAAATGTTGCTGGAGCTGCAGACGATGTCCTGGGGTGTTTTCACACCTCTTAATGGACATCGGCTGCTTGCATTGCTCTGACGATTATCTTGCGTGATCTAGTGCTGTGAGGGGTGGTTGAGTGTCTCTGCAGGCACGGCGCTCTCAGTTTCCCCCTCTCTGGAGCAGTTTCAGGGCAGCACCGCCCCAGTGCACCTCTGACTCGGATTTTACAGAGGAGCACAGAGGCAGGAGGATCATTTGTTTTATAAGTATTTTCCCGTTTTTATATATAAATACAGACAAAAAATTAAACGTTTTCCGTCTGTATTTATATGTAAAAATCCGTTTAAACGGAAAACCGGGAGCCTTAGTCATGTGTCAAAGCGACAATTAAAGGAACAGTTTATTTCCAATTTTTCTGTGTCTGTCGCTTATTCCTTATAGTTGATACAGTTTTATATCCTCGAACAAGACTGAAATGTAGGCCCTAATTAGGTCTTGAGTTTCTGATTTAAGAGCACAACTGACTTCTTAATTATTAAGATACCGGCCTCTTCCAGGCTTAGTTGTTTTCTTTACAGTAACCACCTTCCTCTCTCAACAAAGATTCACTGACAAAAAAAGCAATTTATCTTTGAAACAACTCATTCCTAAGATAGAGATATCAAGTATGAACCAGAAATTTCTCACACAGTTTGCATTGTATCATGAAAATGAGTGGGTGTTACTGGTCTGAAGAACAGAGGAGGGGCATTTCACTACTCAAAAATATTGTTCTCCTTCACAGAGGCCCCAATATCAGTACGCTTGGCATCAGTACATTGTTGATTAGTGAGTGCGTCAACTCTTTGTAGCATTGTCATGCAAGCAGCCTTGAATGCCTCGACAGCGACATTAGTTCGGACGTGCATACATCAGAGCCCTCAAGCGTCACCCATCACGAGTGACACTAAAACATTTGGGGGTCGTGCTGAGGTCTCATTGAAACCTGGCCCATTCTTCCAAACTATGGGGATTAACTAGAACTTCACACGTGACTATTGGGCATAGACCAGACCCTCTGTCCCACATTTTGTTGGCAAAACCTTTCTCATATTTCACCATGAGTACTGCACACAGTTCAGTAGAATTTTAAATTGAATGTCTATTTTAGTGAGACTTGGTTGTTAATTTTATCACTTTACATTTGTTCTGATCATATCTATAAATTCAGTAATGTCTCTTCCTTTGGAATTGTCAAAGTCAAATGTTAAGTGACGCCACTCCCTGTGTCTTTTTAATACCTCAATTCTTTATTGATTTTTCATATACAATGAGCATATAACAGGGATGGAAGTTTATCGACTCAGCAGAGTCCAAGATACTGTGTAAACTAGAAGTTGTGAGAAGACACTGATAAAAGGAAACTCGATAAATAAGATATCCCGTCCAGATAGAGGTGATGTGACCCAGAAGATCCTGCAGTTTATCAGGAAAGGAGGACGAGCGGGAACATCCACGTAGCTAGGGGGGGCGAGGGGGCGGTCCGCCCCAGGCGGCACTCTTCTTGAGGCGGCCGCCTGTTGCGGCCTCCTTTATCATTTACTTGGGAACGAACACAGTGTCTCCAAATAAATTATAAAGGCGACCGCGCCTACGCCAGGTGCTAGCACGCTCCGGCGCCACCTTTGTGTGCCCCGGGCCGCAGAAGACTTCACTTGCGACTCGAGCACCAGCAGCTCAACAGTTAAATATCTGCTCTAGTCCTACAATGTTACATTATCTGCACTGCTTCCTGCATGCGAAAGTCCCGCCGGCGCACATTTCGCCACTCTGACTGCAGCCCAAAAAACGAGACCACGCAGTAATCATATTTTTTCGAAATGTGAGCGGAGAGCAGTGATTAGGTGAACAACCCTCCGCCGCCCCAGGGTGCTTCAATAGGGTAAACAGCAGGAGACTCACACTGAACAGAAGACAGGAGCCGCGGTCTTGCCCTATTTTTGCAAAAGCGGCTGGCACTAGCAGCAGCAAACTTGACCTACTAACCTCAAGCACAGGAAAGGCGCCGTGACTTCTAGATCCCAGAATACACTCGGCTGTTGAATTTTCATGCCGGTTGTTATCACGAGGAGACCGGGCCCGTACCAGTTTGCAGCCGCTGAAGCTCACCTCTCAAAGTAAGTAGAGTGAGATATCCTCACTCTTGTAAAATGTGGTTATATTATTTAACATATGGGTTATCTTCGCCTGCCTGCCCTGCGTTTACAGCTGAAGACTTTCAATTGTGCGAGTACTTCATTTTCAGCTGCCTGCGACATCATCTGTACCATGCTGGTGGCTGTGGGGCTGGGCTGGTAGCTGCGCGCTGATCGGGACGATCGCAGCTCTCGTGGTGACTGATTTAGTGTCGAGTCATTATTTAAATAAAGATTGACATAGCGTGCACCTTGGTTGTGACCTATGTATGTTTTGCGCCTCAGCCTGAGGCTTCGATGCTCAGCTGTCAAGTCCGATAGTCAGCAGACTGTTGACTATTTAATTTTAATTACTTCAGTAGCTGACGAAGAACAGCTATGTTGTTGGGGCCTCACATCATATTTTGGCCGGGTCCCACGAGGGACAGAGTGGCCTGCCGTGCATATTTGCTCTGCATCTGATTGATTGCCAGGGAGTGCCCAGAGGGGCCCAGTTGGCAAAGGCTGGCTAAAGCAGGGTCTGTTACTTAATTGTCTGCCGGCCCGGTGCTGGGGCACACCTGTCCGGTCACACTGTGACCAGGTGCCCGAGTTGTCATTAAAAGACAGCATTGCGCAACTGCACTCTGCTCTGCACCACAGACCTTGTTGATTTAAGATGAGCGAGTTATAAACAAAATGTCTTTCTAAAGTGTATATAGGGGCTTTACTTTCTGTCTTTACTTTATTTATGAGACAGTTATTAACTTCGCAGGTCCAGAACACTGCAACTTGTTTTTGGTTTTACTGTTTAAAATATGCGCTTATGAGGGGGAAAATACTGACTTTCAGGGCTTCTCCGAATTTTTGTAACAGCCAGGACAATAAAATACTGGTCTGCCAGTAAAACAGAGCCTGATCGTAATGAGGTTCCATGAATTCTGAACCCATTTCATAAAGGTCATGGTTTTGTTACGAATTTGATATTAGCGAACCGTAACTAGTTAGTGTGGCAAGTATGAGTGTTTTCATCATGTTAGACCGATGGATTCACTACGTATTTAGGGATTTCGTTCTGAACCCTTGGGTTCCATTTTGTGTATGGCTGCCATTTTGTGGTTGCCCTCACATAGGCCGATGACTGTGGCTAACTAGTCTTTTTAAGGACATGTACACCTTAGCTCCAGTTCGTGCTGACTTCTGTTTGACCTGAGTGAACTGACCCTGTTGCCTGAAGCTGACCTTGTTACACCAGTTCCTGCCCTTTAGTTGATCAAGATTAAGGATCAGAGCACAGGACATCGTAAAGTTTTATTGCACACAAATATGCCTTATCCTACTCTCACCTGTTTCTGCTCCTTTCTTTATGGTCTATTTATGATTGGGTTGTGGCCTCTTTTATTATAGGTTCGTTCGACCTGTCTAAAGAAGAATGTTGGGTTGGACTGATGATTGATGATGGGCTGGGCAACTGAAAAGTGGGTTTTACTGTCATGCGATACCTTTGGTGTGAATACATGTGATTGGACAGTTTGTAAATATTAGGTATTTGTCTGGAATGTGATTTTTGGCATAAAAAGGAATGGCTTGGTTTGTAAAATTGAGCAGTCTCCTGAGAACTCATACCGTGATGATTTCTAGGACTTCTGTTACTGGCTGCAGCCAATAAATCTGATCTTTGACGCCACCAAGAAGTTTCCGTGTCTCTGTATTCTCAGACAGGTGGAACCCGAAGACTTTGGGCATGCCCCTGGCGCCGCTGGGTTTTAAATAACCCGGTTCTTCAGTTGGTGCTTCCAACGTGGGGCAAATTCAGCAGTACCGGTCCAAGCCTGAGGTTCGTGAGGAGCTTCGTGAGGAAATTCTGGAGGACGGCCACCACTTCATCGACCCCGGCATGTCGAATGTGGACTTAAGGTCTTTTCTGCGAGGCTTCCCGCTTTCCTGATGGCTACGAAGGACTGCTGCCCTGACTGTCGCCCTGTCTTGAACCCATTTGTGATGCTTTGTACGGCGAGACGATAGACGGGTATTCTGGTGGCGTGACTGATACCTCAGTTAAGTATACGTGGGTCGCTCCCAGTCCTTCGTTTTTGGTCCTTTGGTTCTTAGTTTGTTTGGTCCTTAGTTTTGATTTGAAAATTGCAATTTCCAAAGCCGAGGGTCTTGTATATTTACGAGTGTATCGGTAGAGATAATCCCTTGAAGTTTGAAGCTCGATTAGTGAGCGAAGATGCCTAATCGTAGCAAATTTGGTACTTGGTTTGGTTGTGGTTGCAACAGGGATTCCCGATTGGAGGATTCGTGTCCGATATCTCCGGTTGGAACTCCGACTTATGAGCTCTATTCTAAACACGGCGTCGGCCCCATTACGTTCAATGAAGTATGGGTCCACTACACTAGAAAAGAGGGTGTCTTACAATGGCCCCAACATGGTAGCTTTAATACAGAGATTTTAGACAATTTAGAAACTAGATTATTTAGGAAGAAAGCCCGGCCGGCAATGTTTGACTCCTTTCGCCTTTGGCATAAAGAAGCCAGACAACGAGAAATTAAACAAGCTAAAAGAGATAAAAGAGAAAAGGATGTATCAATAATGCAAGCTGCTAGGAAGTTTAAAGAAAACGAAGAAGATAAAGCAAATGAGGTGTCAGATAGGCAACGTTGCATGGCCATAGATAAATGTTATCCGGCCTTGCCGTCTTCTCCTCCGAAAGCGATTGCAGATCTTGAAAAAGATTCTTTGATCTCTCATTTACTGAGATTGCCACCTCCTTATGTGCAGGGTGCTACTGCGCCTCAATTACCACCGGTTGTTCCACCCTTTGTTGTTCAACCTTCTGCGGTTGTCCAGCCACCTGGTACTCCACAGATGGTTTTACCTCCTCCTGCGCAACCCACTCTAGGGTTGCCAGCTTTGCTATCAGCTTTGCCTCAAACTCCTTTGCCTTCCGCTTCTGCATCGGAGACTCCTACTGTTCTTATTCCTACACCTTCTTTGCCTCAAAACACTTATTCTCTTGTTCTTATGACTGTTTCTTCTCCTTCTGTTCGAAAACGAATGACAGAAACTGTTTCTAGTTTATCGTCTCCATTGTTTGGGTCACTGAATGTGACCCCTGTTTCGGAACGTAAGCAGAGTCGTAGTCAGCTTCCTGGTTCCGAGGAATGGGCTGTGTTGGATTTGTTGGCTCGTAAATGGATTATAAATGCCTCAAGGTATAGTTTGCCAGCGGTTATGGATGTTTTCTTTCAGTGGGAACCACCTAAGCAAAGGTATGTTTTTAATGTAATGTGTATGTTTCTGCATCAGGAATGGGAAGATAATGATTTGGGTTTAATCCCGCAGGAACTACTTGATGTTCAGTCGGATTTTGCTAAAGGGATGATAGTGGAATCTGATATTACAGATGCCGTAGAGACTATACTAGCTTTTAGATCTAGCCTTCCGCCTCAGACATTGCACGAACCTGAATCCTCTGTTAGAAGAAAACAGTATCCCATGAGAGAAGTTCCTCCTGTATGGAAGGAAGCAGTTCAGGCTAATGTAAATCAGGGTATTGTTGCCGCACCGGCTCATTTTCAGCGAGTATGGGTACATGTTTCTTGGAAGAGAGCAGAGGTCTTGGCTCTTAAGCAGACCTTACCTGATCCTCGTAAGAATCCTGCTGGTTACTACGAAGAGTTGTCTCAGACAGTAGATGCGTGTATAATGAATTTAGCTGACGTTGACATGTTGCTGGGTAATGTAGTACCTCAACCTTTGTGGGCGAAGATTCGTCATGAGAATCATGTGGTAGAATTAGGAGATACTTGGGCGAATATTATTGCTGCGGATGGTAGACAACAGGGAGGTGCTAAACCTGAACTTTTGGTTACGGAATTGCCAGGTAGAATTATTAATTTAATGAAGACGATGATGCCAGCGTTACGAGTGAATTGGGACAAGTTAGCAGCATGTAAGCAGAAGAAAGATGAGAGTGTGTCTGACTTCTTCACAAGGTTTGAAGAGACGTTTATAGATCACAGTGGTCAGGATATGAGCACGGAAGGTGGGCAAAGATTGTTGGTAGATAAGTTTGTCTTTAACTTACTGCCTGAACTGTGTAATAAGTTGAAAGATTCTGAGAGTTTTGTGGCTGTTTCCTCGTCGGCCCAGATATTGGCGACTGCACAGTACTATGAGAATAGGGATAAGGACGAGAAAGAAAAAGTAGAGAAAAAGACCAAAGACTTAAAGACAAAGGTTCTTTTGCAGCAGGCGTATCCGCCTCGCTCGAATCAGCAAGAGTCACAGCAACGCCCACAGTTTTAGCAACCTCCCCCATTTCAGAGACCGCCACAGAACGCTGGGTATTTTCCTCCAAGACCACCCTGGGGTTTAAATCAGTGTGCGTATTGTAGGGAGGAAGGCCATTATAAAAATGAGTGCCCTATGTTGCGACAGCGCGCGAGTGGTATGACGGCCTCGAGAGGCCGTGGTGGTTTTCAGCAAGTGTCTAGGGGTAGAGGACGTGGTGCGTTTTGATCAACAGAAAATTGCATCTGGTCAGCCGACTCAGTACTATGCTGATGACTATTATGTTGAGAGTGAGAATGCTGATTATAATGATTGCTAGGACAGCCATGGACAAAGAGAGGGAGTAGTGTCGGTTCCAGTAGATCAGAGTGGGCCTTATGTTGCAGTAGCCACATCAGGTGTGGTAGAGCCTTTTCTTTTGGATACTGGTGCAGCGAAGAGTTCTATCATGCACTCTAAACTCCCTAGCGCACCTTTGTCTGGCTTAACGAATGTTTCGGTAGGATTCTCTGGAGCCCCAGTTTGTAATTCAGTTTCTAGTCCTTTGTCTCGTTCTATAGGGCCTTGTGAGTTGGAAGCACTTCTCATTTTAACGACAGGTTGTGGTGAGAATCTGTTGGGTTTGGATTTGTTGAAAAGGTTGCATGCAACATTGCATTGTTCTCCTTCAGGAGTACAGCTTACATTGGGTAAGAAAGTGATCTCTCCGGTGTATTTGTCTCGAGATCGGCTTCCACCGGAATTGTGTTCTCTCCCTGATACTCTTTGGGCTACTGGTCCTAATGATGTGGGTCTTTTGGAGATTCCACCTTACGTTGTAACGCTTAAAGCAAATGTTAAATTGCAACGCATCCCCCAATATAGGATTTCTCGCGATGGTGAAAGAGCGTTTTTAGCAATCATCTATGATTTAATTGAGAAAGATGTGATTGAAGAAACGAGAGGTAAAGTGTGTAACAGTCCGGTTTTGCCTGTCTTGAAGCGTACTGATTCTTTTCAGCCACCTGTTTACAGGTTTGTGATCGATCTTAGAGAAGTTAATAAGATTGTTGTGCCACAGTTCCCAGTTGTTCCAGCCATTACTGCTTTGCTGACCATGATTCCGGCTTCAGCTGCCTGGTTTTCAGTCATAGACTTGAAAAATGCTTTCTTCAGTATTCCAATTGCTGAGAAGAGTAGAGATATTTTTGGCTTCTCTTTAGGAGGCCGCAGCTTCCGGTTTAAGAGAGCTCCCCAAGGCTATTGTGAAAGTCCTTCTATCTATAGTCAGGCTTTGAAAACTCAACTTGATACTCTTGTGTTGCCTGCTGGTGCTGCTCTTATTCAGTATGTGGATGATCTGTTAGTGGCCTCTGATGATGAGAAAACTTGTAAAGAAGCTACTCTTTCTTTGTTGCGACATCTGTCGGACTTGCATCCTAAAGTGTCACCTTCTAAGTTGCAGTATTGTCGCCAAGAAGTGACCTACTTAGGTCATCTCTTGTCAAAGGAGGGAAGAATGTTGACCTCAGAACGAATTCAAGGGATTACTCAAATGACTGTGCCTAGTACGCAGAGAGAGGTACGTGTTTTTCTGGGGATCACGTCGTATTGTAGACAGTGGATTCCGCATTTTTCTTTGCTGGTGAAACCTCTGTTGGCATTGACTTGTAAGGATACACCGAATCCTCTTTCTTGGTCCGACGATTGTCAGAAAAGATTTTCTGAATTGCGTGATGCGTTGTGTTCTGCTCCAGTGTTGGGTACTCCTGACTACAGTAAGCCTTTTACACTCTATGTCCACGAGAGAGAGAGTTGTGCATTTTCAGTTTTGACTCAACAGTTTGGTGATAAGCAGCGTCCATGTGCGTATTTCTCGTCAACTTTAGATCCGGTAGCTAGAGCGTTGCCAAGCTGTTTGAGAGCTACAGCGGCAGCGGCTGTTTCCATCGACAGTCTGCTGGATTGGTGATGGATAATACGTTGGTTGTGATGGTTCCACATGCAGTGGATACTTTATTAAATCGAACCAAAACCCAGCGCCTTACTAGTGCGAGGTTGTCGGGTTATGAGTTGACGCTTTTGGCTAGTCATGTGCACATCAAGCGGTGCAATGTATTGAATCCAGCGACATTGTTGCCGATTTCTGTGGATACAGATGGTCAGGAACAGCATGATTGTTTTTTGAGGACGGTAGAGGAAACGAAGGGGAGAGTCGACTTGAAAGACACTCCTCTTTTGGATCCTGATGGTACGCTATGGGTTGATGGGTCATGCTACAAGCTCCCAAATGGTGATACGACTGCAGCATATGCCGTAATGACATTATGCACAATTGTTGAAACTGCACGAGTGAGCCATAATTCGGTGCAAGCAGCAGAGTTGATTGCATTAACGAGAGCGTGTATTTTATCTGAGGGAAAGAGAGTGAATGTGTACACCGATAGTCAGTATGCGTTTGGTGTTGCCCACAGTTTTGGACGCTTGTGGAGAGAAAGAGGATTTCTGATGTCGCATGGGACTAAGATTCAACATGGACAGTTGGTGAACGAGCTTCTGGAGTCACTTACTTTGCCGAAGCAAGTTGCCAATGTGAAGTGTAGTGCTCACCGAAAGGTTACGGATGATGTTGGTCGTGGTAATGCATTTGCGGATGAAGTTGCGAAAGAAACAGTGAGGAATGTGATGAGTCGAATGTATGTTTCAGGCCCTACGAGATGGATTGGTGCAGTGGGAATGTGTGAAGATACAATTGAGAGTGTGAAATCAATCCAAGCTGAAGCTACTGAAAGTGAAAAGAGCGTATGGAGAGAAACTACGGGTAAATTGGATTCGACTGGTTGTTGGGTTGAGTTATCAGAACACCAAAGATGGATGTTGCCGGATGCATATGTGCTTGCGGTGGTTACAATGGCACATGGTTTGTCTCACATTAGTGTGAAAGTAATTTGTAAGTTGTTGGCTCCAGTGTGCCAGAATTCTGGAATTCCCAAATGTGCGGAGAATGTGGTCAAGAATTGCATGGTGTGTTTGATGTATAATCATGGCAAGGGAACTCCAACTCCAGCTGGTCATTTTGCGCCTCCGACGTATCCGTTCGAGGTTTTGCAATTGGATTCCATCCACATGGAAAGGTGCAATAGTTTAAAGTACGTCCTTGTAGTTGTTTGTGCCTTTTCTAGATGGGTAGAAGCATACCCCCTAAAAGATAATACTGCCTCGTCCACTGCCAAAGTCCTGGTCAAAGAATATTTTCCTAGATTTGGATTGCCAAGGATGGTGTGGAGTGTTAATGGAAGTGAGTTTGTGGGGAAGATTATGAAAAAAGTATGTGAGGGTTTGGGCATAAAACAAAAGTTTCATGCCGCAAATCATCCTCAATCAGCTGGATTAGTGGAATGTTACAATGGCACTTTGAAGTTAAAGTTAGCCAAAATTCAGGTGAGTTCTGGTCTTCAACGGCCAGATGCTTTGCCGTTGGCACTTTTGTCAACTAGAACTACAGTACATTCCCGAATAGGCCTTAGTCCCTAGGAGATAGTTTTTGGCCGTCCGGCAAATGTGTGGGGAGTGCCGAGGCCAACGAAGTTCAGTGACATCGATTATCCTATGCTAGTGAACTACTTGTATGACTTAACGACTAAATTAAGTATCAACAGGTTCATGATAAATTGCCGCCAGCTTCTGTGGATCCAGGTCACACCCTCAATCCTGGTGACTGGATTTTGGTGAAGAACTTTCAGCGAACCAAGAATGATCAGCCCCGCTGGACCGGCCCACACCAAGTCTTGTTGTCTACGAGGACCTCAGAACTGGATCCACGGCGTACATTGTAAGAGAGCACCGTTGCCTCTGCCGTATGACCAGTGGGTCCGTGAAGGTATTGCAGATTCCGAGACTGAAAGGGTGCCGAAGTTTGCACCGTTTAGCGATGCTGAGTTGGTATGGAGAGGTTCCGAGAAAGAAGGTGACAATGTTCTGCAAGAAGCTGTGCTTTTGTCTCTAAGATTGGACACTACTGAACCTGAACTATTATTCCAAAGTCAAACGAAGCCTGGAAAATACCGTTATAATCTACGACCTAGGGACAATGAACTAATAAAGTGAATAATTCCTTTTTGATTTTTGGAACTGAACTCTCTCAGCCAAGAAACTTTTTTGGTATATTTTTGTGAACCACCATCCGGGTGCAGCTGTAGGGTCACGGTGTAAAGACTAGAGAGTGCAAGCCGAAGACGCAAGGTCGACGGTTCTGGTTGGTCTAAGGGAGTTCCCTGGGCTGACAGAAGCATTCCTTAGCAGAAGAAAACCAACCGCCGTGAACAGCATCGTTTAAAGGATGGAGTTTTTTGAGATTGAGAGAGCCGTTGAGAAAATGAACTTTAAGAAGAAACTGTGTAAAATTATGCATAGCAAATGTTTTCTGATCACATGTCTTTTGATGTTTTTTAGCATGACGTTAGCTTTGGTCGGTTGGTTTGTATTTTCTCTTCAACTGATTTCTGCACCCATTTTACAACCTACGACTTTACCTGCTACTACTTCTTTGCATTCTTTTCATACTTTACCTGAACACGAACAGATTAGAAGGTCAGAATTTGTAAATACCTCATTCATACAGTTATTGCATCAACATCAGTTGGTGGTGAACATCACTAATTGCTGGGTGTGTGGTCTTATGCCGCATACTACGGACAGAGGTGTTCCCTATTTGATTTTACCGTTTAGTCAGAATGGGTCTTTGTGGGCTTTTCAGACTATGTTGCTTTATGCCCTTGAGGTTTTTCCTCCGCGTTTTGGAAGAGAGAACACGAGTAACCAAGCTTTGGTGAAAGGAGTTTTAAACATGAGTAGAGAGATGGATACTTATAGAACTATTCCCAGAGATGAGTTTATGGCATATGTTGGTTGGAATGCAACCAGATATAGTATTAGTCTGGGTGAGAAGCAGAGATTCTTTTCCTGTTCTTTCTTTGTGTGCAGTGCGCTCCTGCTATATGTGGCCTCTATGCTACTACGTGTGCAAGGAGACCTGTTCCAAGAGAGGTAGTAAGTAATAGGATTATGCTCCAGCAACATGTTGATGATCTGATGAATATAGACCTGGACTCAGATTGACGTGAGTTTAGGTTATTGCCTATGTAAGGCCAAAAGGAGGGTCTGAGGTTCCGTGAATTCTGAACCCGTTTCATAAAGGTCATGGTTTCATTACGAATTTGATATTAGCGAACCGTAACTAGTTAGTGCGGCAATTATGAGTGTTTTCATCATGTTAGACCGATGGATTCACTACGTATTTAGGGATTTCGTTCTGAACCCTTGGGTTCCATTTTGTGTATGGCAGCCATTTTGTGGTTGCCCTCACATAGGCCGATGACTGTGGCTGAACTAGTCGTTTTAAGGACAAGTACACCTTAGCTCCAGTTCGGCTGACTTCTGTTTGACCTGAGTGAATTGACCCTGTTGCCTAAGGCTGACCTTGTTGAACCAGTTCCTGCCCTTTAGCTGATCACGATTAAGGATCAGAGCACAGGACATCGTAAAGTTTTATTGCACACAAATATGCCTTATCCTACTCTCACCTGTTTCTGCTCCTTTCTTTATGGTCTATTTATGATTGGGTTGTGGCCTCTTTTATTATGGGTTTGTTCGACCTGTTTAAAGAAGAATGTTGGGTTTGACCGATGATTGATCATGGGCTGGGCAACTGAAAAGTGAGTTTTACTGTCATGCGATACCTTTGGTGTGAATACATGTGATTGGACAGTTTGTAAATATTAGGTAGTTGTCTGGACTGTGATTTTTGGCATAAAAAGGGACGACTTGCTGTGTAAAATTGAGCAGTCTCCTGAGAACTCATACCGTGATGATTTCGAGGACTTCTGTTACTGGCTGCAGCCAATAAATTTGATCTTTGACGCCACCAAGAAGTTTCCGTGTCTCTGTATTCTAAGACCGGTGGAACCCGAAGACTTTGGGCGTGCCCCTGGCGCCACTGGGTATTAAATAACCCGGTTCTTCAGTAACCCTGAAAGTAAGTGACAGGTACAGTAGGAACTACATGTGATCTGCTGCAGCATATAGAGTAGTAGTGAAGGCAGTAATCCTTGTTATTGGCAGGAGGGTAAATGTGCTCACTGAGCAGCATCTGCTGCAGTTTTTGGGTCAGTCCAAGCCTGGTTCTATCTTTTTGTTATTATGGTGGGGAGAAGGGTTTACATTACTAATCAGGTTACATCTGTGTCAAAGGTTGGCTGGCTCTCTGTGTCACATGACACCAAGTACTATAATGTGACCTATCCGTAGCTGCTTCCTGTTGTGTGCTTCATGCGAATTGTAACACCGTGAATCCTGATTTGTTAATCCTAAATACTTTGGAATCTGAAATTAATAGTTTTCTCCTTTCCTATAATAATGCATGGGCATACAAACGCCAGAATACAAAGAACACCTAGATATAAAAAGCAGACATTTGGTGATCAATAGGAAACTTTAATTTCAGGTGCTCTGCAGCAGTTTCAAGATCTTTTTAGAGTTTCTCACAGCTCAAAAGAGTATAATTTGTAATATTTATCCGTTCCCATTGACTTCATTGCTTGGTTTTGCTTGCGAGAAAGTGTCACTCATAAATTATTGAAATGTCACTCATAATTGCACTGACATTTAAAAAAATGTCACACATAGCAATCTGAAACCTTGGCAGCTATTACAGCCCTCGTGATTAGAACGTAGCAGTGACGCGTTATGCGCTTCACCGCTACGCTCTCGTGAGGAGTCAATTCTGGCCTGGTGCTTGCAGCTTTTAGCGTTGTTTTGCTGGCTCTCTCGACTGAGAGTCTGGCTGCTGCACTGCAGACTCAGTACAGCAGAAGTTATTAGGGGATCAAAGTTCGAACCGAACCACCCCTGCCTGCCATAGAGACCCTGCCTGGATCGAGTGAGTTAAGAGGAGAGCAGCAGCAGGTTCAGAGGGGTGGGTGGCTGAGACTGTGGGCCATCCATAGCTGCCAAGGTTTCAGATTGCTATATGTGCCACATTCAGAATTTAATTGTAATTATGAGTGAGATTTCAACGTCTAGGAGTCACACTTTCTCATGGGCAAACATTAAAATCATTCAATAAAGATGAAGGAAAGTCATATGAATACCAGAAATTACACGCACCTTTCAAGTGCTCGCCGTCCTTTTTCCCCCAGCACCTCTCCCCCCCCCAAGGGGCGGCAATCTGAGAGATAGCCCCGGACGTCACAAGCTCTAGCTACGCCCCTGAGGGGGAACACAAGGGGAAGGGACGACGTGGGAACAGGAGAGAATAGTCAGTGTTCCAGGCCCATCGTCACCACCATATGTGCTTTATAGACCCACTCCGGCATCCAGTGCCAGTGGTGTAGGAACTTGAAATAACTCAATTTCTACCTGACCACCTCGGGGAAACTGCCTTGGTCTTTCCAAAGGTCATGCCAGTCCTGCTCAGAGAGTGAGAGGCCCAGCCTCTGCTCCACAAACAGCATAAAGTGTGGGCAGAGGTGCTCGAAAAAAGGCTGTTCATAGCTGTAACATATAATCCCACCATAGTGTCCTTGTATCCTTTCCACATCAGGATATAGTGCAACATTGGGTCAGTGTTAGACCTGGCACCTTTGTCGTGGGTCGTCCTTCCATTTTTCTCTTTTGTCTCCTGTGTGCTTGCTGGTGTTAGACGCTCTGGGCGCTGTGCCAAGTGCCACAACGTGAATGCTCCCTATTGTAAATTGACTGTATGAATTAGTATAATCCTAATTGATCCAAGGAACATGATAAGAAATTCGAATTTAGTATGCCTGAGCTCCGAATATTAAAGTGCATGTTTTAGTGATGATTATTTTTATATTCTGTCAATCAATCAATCATTTCCATTTATAGAGCGCGCTACTCACCCTGGGGGGGAGGGTGCTGCTACTGCTCGAAGAGCCAGGTCTTGAGGTGCTTCCCTTCCTGAAGCTGAGATGGTCCTGAGTCAGTCGGAGGTAAATGGGGAGGGAGTTCCAGGTCTTCGCATCCAGGTAGGAGAATGATCTTCCCCCGGTGGTGGATCTGCAAATCCGTGAGACGATGGCGAGGGCGAGGCTGGTGGAGCGAAGCTGGCGGGTGGGGGTGTAGAACGAGAGGCGGCCGTTGAGGTTTTCAGGGCCCATGTTGTGAAGCGCTTTGTGTGCATGGGTGAGCAGTCTGAACGTGATTGTTGACGGGGAGCCAGTGGAGGTTCCTCAGGTGGGTGGATATGTGGCTGTGGCGAGGGATGTTGAGGATGAGTCGTGCGGAGGCGTTCTGTATGCGCTGTAGGCGATTCTGAAGTTTGGCGGTGGTTCCTGCATATAGGGTGTTCCCGTAGTCCAGCCGGCTGGTGACGAGGGCCTGGGTCACTGTTCTTCTGGTTTCTGTGGGGATCCATCGGAAGATCTTTCAAAGTATGCGCAGGGTGTTGAAGCATGAGGATGAGACGGCATTGACTTGTTTGGTCATTGTGAGGGAGGAGTCCATGATCAATCCCAGGTTGCGTGCATGGTCCGTGGGTTTCGATGTGGTGCACATCGTCGAGGGCCACCAGGAGTCGTCCCAGGCAGATGAGGATTGTCCGAGGATGAGGACCTCCGTCTTGGCCGAGTTGAGCTTAAGACGGCTGAGCTTCATCCAATCTGCTACCTCTTTCATACCTTCCTGAAGGTTGGTTTTGGCGATGGCTGGGTCCTTGGTAAGGGAGAGTATCAGCTGGGTGTCGTCGGTGTAGGAAATGATGTTGATGTTGTGTTTTCGTGCGATGGTGGCGAGGGGGTCAAGTACATGTTGAAGAGCATTGGACTGAGTGAGGATCCTTGAGGCACGCCTGAGATGATCTCGGTGGCCACAGAACGGAAGGGGCGGAGGCGGACTCTCTGGGTTCTGCCAGAGAGGAACGAAGTGACCCATTCCAGGGCCTTTCCTTGGATTCCAGTGTCTTCGAGGCGCTGCATTAGGGTGCGGTGGCAGACGGTGTCAAAGACCACTGAGAGGTCTAGGAGGATGAGGGCGGCTGTTTCTCTGTTGTCCATCAGGGTTCTGATGTCATCAGTGGCTACGATTAGGGCGGTCTCGGTGCTGTGGTTGGGTCGAAATCCAGACTGGGAGGGGTCGAGCGAGTTGTTTGCCTCGAGGAAAGCAGTCAGCTGTTTGTTGACGGTCTTCTCAACGACTTTAGCCAGGAAGGGGAGATGAGAGATGGTGTGGAAGTTCTTGAGGTCCTTGGGGTTCGCTGTGGGTTTCTTCAGGAGGGCGATGATCTCTGCGTGTTGCCAGCTCTCAGGGAAAGTTGCTGACTTGAAGGAGCTGTTTATGACGCAGGTGGGGTGCGATGGTGGTGTCGGCTTTGTTGAAGATGTGATGGGGACATGGGTCGGAGGGGGAGCCGGAGTGGATGGTATTCATGATGTGGATGGTGTGTTCACTGCTGATGGGGGTCCAAGAGCTGATGGTGGTGGTGGGGGTTGCTGGTTTGGTGTCCGGAGGTGGAGTTTGGGGTCCGAAGCTGTTGTGTATATCTGCGATCTTGCGGTGGAAGAACGTGGCAAGGGAGTTGCAGAGATCTTGCGAAGGGGTGATGTCGTTGTTGCTGGCGTTGGGTTTGGAGAGCTCTTTGACGAGGCTGAAGAGTTCCTTGCTGTTATGGGTGTTGTTGTCCAGTCGCTCTTTGAACGATGTCCTCTTGGTGGCCCGGATTTGCTGATGGTATTCGCGGGTGGCGTTTTGAGGGCTGTCATGTTTTCTGTTGTTTGTTTGTGGCGACAGGTCTTTTTGAGTGTACGGTGGGATCTCTTTGCGGTTTTGAGGGCGTCTGTGAACCATGAGGGTTTTCTGGTGGCGGTCATGCAGTGGGGGTTCTTCAGTGGGGCGAGGTCATTGGCGCAGCTTTTGATCCACTGTGCAAGGTTGAGGGCTGCGTCGTTGGTGTCGGGTATGTTGGTGTCGGCTGGTGGATTCTGGCTCAGTGATGTGGTAAGCTAGTCTGTGGTGATTTTGCTCCAGCATCTGTGGGGAATCTTATGCGTGAGGTGGTGAGATGTAGTCTTCTTGAATGTGTAGTGTATGCAGCTGTGGTCGGTCCAGTGTAGTCCGGTTGAGTGGCTGAAGGTGACGTGGTTACTGGTGGAGAAGATGGCATTGAGAGTGTGGCCAGTGAGGTGGGTGGGGGTGTCCACCAATTGCTTGAGTCCGAGGTTGGCGAGGTTGTTGAGCACGGTGGTGGTGGTGCTGTCGTTGTTTTTCTCCAGGTGAAAGTTCAGGTCTCCTAGGAGGGTGTATTCTGGTGAGGCTAGGGCGTGCGGGCTGATGAGGTTGGCGATGGTTTCGCTGAATTGTGTACGCGGGCCGGGGGGGTCTGTAGATGAGCGTTCCTCTGAGGGTGGTCTGGGGGTCAGTGTGGATCTGGAAGTGTAGGTGTTCGGCGGTGGAGAGGGTGTCTTCGGTGTTGGTCGTGACGCTGATGGTGTTTCTGTAGATGATGGCGATCCCTCCTCCTGTTTTATTGACGCGGTCCTTCCGGGTGATTTTGTAGCCGTCCGGGATGACTATAGCAATGTCGGGGGCTGAGGAGGCGTTCATCCAGGATTCTGTGAGGAAGGCGACGTCAGGTGCTGTTGTGTCGAGGAGGTCCCAGAGTTCGATAGCGTGCTTGTGAACGGAGCAGGTGTTGAGGTGGATGCACTTGAGGTGGTTGTTGTTGTGGTTTGGTTTGGAGGGTGGGGTGCGGGGTCGGAGGCAGGTGAATTTGCAGTCTTGACAGATGAAGTGTCCGTGGGTGCGCCTTGGGGTGGCTTGATAGCAGGCAGGTGGTCGTCAGGTGTTCAGTGCGTTGAGTGCGGCGGTGTCGTACTTCAGTCGGATGTCCAGGTAACTGCAGGGGCCAGGGGTTCTGGCGCTGGGCGCAGTCCAGGCACGGACAGGCACAAACGGGCTTGCCTTTGGCGTGCCTTTGGCGCGCCAGCGGTGCGTCCACGCGGTCTCCTCCATAAATGGCGACATGGGAGGGAGGAGTAGCTGGGAGGCGGGTTTGGGGAATGGGCATCGGGGAGCGGGTACAGAAGAGAAAAAGGGGCGGGGCCAACGGGGAGCAGCGGCAGGAGCGGGGGGGCACAGAGCGGGAGAAATACAGTCACTTAGAGTGCAGAAAACAGAAAAGAGACAAACACAGGGCATAAAGCAAATACAATAATGAGCACAGTAAAAATACAAAATACTCAGAGCCGACGGAGCACAGGAGCAGCAGCGAACTCGCGGCAGCAGCGGTGAAGGTCCTGGTCACACACGGGGAGCCGTGCAGTGAGTGGAGCGACCGTGCGGTCTCCTCCATAAATGGCCAAGTGGGAGGGAGGAGCAGCTGGGAGGCCGGAGCGGGGCGGCGAATGGGCGTTGGGGAGCAGGTACAGAAGAGAAAAAGGGGCGGGGCTGCCGGGGAGCAGTGGCGGGAGCGGGGAGTGGTGGGGCACAGAGCGGGAGAAATACAGTCACGGGGAGTGCAGAAAACAGAAAAGAGCTAAACACAGGGACAGAAAAGAGCTAAACACAGGGATGTGATTGAAAATACCACTTTTAGGAAGAAGGTAATTTCTTGTCTTGACCTTCAAGTGTGCTCTGCTGTTATGTGTATTGGCTGTCTGGTTTTGGAGGGTCAGGGCAGGCTGATCCCGACCTGGATTGAATAGAGATATATGCAGTTGGAGTATGGCGAGGGGTGACCCTTTGATCTGAGCAGGGCTGTGCCTGGCAAGGTGAATGATGGCTCCACCTCCCACTGTGTGTCTGATAGCAGACCCCCTCTTCCTAAAAGGCAAGATGTTATGTTATTTTATACATAATAGAAAGCTTGTATCGCGCACTAAAACTCTAGAGTGTCCTGGCACGGAAGTGAACTGGGGCGGAACAGATGGAAACCAATTAAGGGAGCTGACTAAACAGATGTGTCTTTAGGCGTTTTTTTAAAAGTTGGAAGTCTTGAGTAAGCTGAAGATCCGCAGGGAGCGAATTCCAAGCCACTGCTGTTTAAACAGAAAGAGACTGGCCTCCCAAGCGAGCTCTGCGGAAACACGGCATTACCATCCGGCGTAAAGAGGCAGACAGCAGAGATCGATTGGGTACATACAGGGCGAAGCACCTCCTTAGATACAAAGGACCAAGACCATGAAGGGCCCTGTGCGTGAGAGTGAGAGCTTTGAATTGTACTCGCTGGGCCACAGGCAGCCAGTGCAGATCCCGCAAATGCTGTCGAACACTAGATCTCCAGGATGGAATGTTGCACAATGGCAAAACATTCACCCCCAGTCACATATCTGAGTTTAATCCATCGTTATTTTGCTCACCAAGCCGCCCCAGTTCAGACTAGGCCAATTTTGAGG